>NC_053157.1:140123906-140374253 GCF_016835505.1 Polypterus senegalus
CACTTTGTTAATAAAATAAGCTTGATGCATTACTTAGGTGTCCTTGGAATATATTCTTGGTTTGGGGGTAGGTTCAAAAGTGATCTTAGTTGTAAAATTCTCACATAAACATGCAATATAAGTAAAATTATGTTATAAAGAAAAAAACTTAAAAGAAGGAAACCACTTTAGTTTAGGTACTGCAGTAATACATCTATCACTCATTTACTGTTTTGTAGCAAGACCTTCTAAAGTGTTTATTTATCTCTACTATGAGATCTACTAACAAAGTATTGATTTGGAGTGGTCTGACGTGGCTTAACTGAACACACATTTCTCTTGATATTACAAAATTCACATTTATTATAAGACCTGTGAATCTTTCATATTAATACTAATTAATTTTACCATCTTGTAAATATGCCACACTGCACACAGATGAAAAACATATCTACTGATGTTTCATAAGTGCTATGAATATCAAAAAAAGCATTTTTTTAAGGTCTTGTTACATAAGATTTAATGAGTAATAGCTACTATTTTGCAGTACCTAAACTAAAGTGCTGCCAACCATTTTATTTAGATAAACATGCTAAAGTAACACATATGTGTAGCCGCAAATGAGCAACTCCATGTGCTTTGATTGAGCTGGGCATGACAAAATGAGACACAGGAGAACATCTGTGCAAGTGGCAATATATGCAAATAAATAAATAATAATAATAATAATAAAATAACGGCCTGATTCTTAATGTGTCTCCAGCGCATTGCCTATAGTAAGAATAACACTAAATTCAATTTTACAATGTAGTAGTTTAGCCCAACTCTGCAGTTTGTTCCCCTTATTCTATAGCGGTACTCATCTTTAATAGATACTTGAAATGTATACTGGCATTTTGCAAACAAACTGACAAAGGTTAAGAAATTAAAACAAAATTTTGAAAGATTAAAACTCTTCAGGTTTGGAGGTTAGGCTGATTGTTGGAAGGCTGTTTAAGTAAAGTTGTACATAGCTTGACATATGCCAAATGTACAAAAAATGTGGAATTTTTGTCAGAAGCTGTTGTAAACAGCAAAATATTTCTAAAGCTTTGCCGCTCTTTTTCCAAATAAAGTTTGTTTTTAATATCACATGAGAAACTCAGCGTTATTACTTGTAAAGGCAACTGCAGGGTCAGCGTTAACTGCAAGTGGTTGAGCTTTCAGGACCAGATTCTTAGTTAACCACTAATAGTACCCAGTAAGTCGGCAGGTATGTCCACTGACTGTAACCTCCTCGATACAGATCCAGATGTCAGAAGTTTTCCTGCTTCTCTATTTTAAGGCAACATCCTGCCATGGGAACCTGGGACACTGGCAGGGAGCTTCAGCTAAGCTGTCTTATTTCTTCTCTGAGAATCAGTGCATGCTTCACTCTGCATCATGATGACACCAAAAGTAAATGTGGCATAGACCTTACAAGGCCCTCTTAGCCCATTCCTAAGGGAGCGTGGAGTCTGGAGGTAGCAGTTGACAAAGGCTCATGGGATAGGAGAAAGAGGAAAAGGCCAACATTGCTTGGAAAAAGGATCTGGGAGGAGATCGGGTAGATGTCATGTATTCTTTTCATTTATGGCTAGGGGTTTTAGTAGAGTTCCCATCTGTGTAGTTAGGCTCAAAAGAGGAATATTATTGTTTTATCTCATGATTTGTTACCCTGGATATTCTGTCTATTTATTTATTCTGTATTTTTATATTTTCAATAAACTTGCTGTTTCTGGGTTCACTGGCTGTGTCCTGGATCAAGTCAGAAGTAGGTCCACAACAGTAATAATATACAGGTACTCCCCAGGTTATGGACATCAGACCTACGACTTACGAACGGGCCACAGCTGCGATGCATGCGCCTCGGTAACTGCTGCAGCTTGGGGACGCTGCAAGCGGTGGATGGATGGAGGCTGGATGGGGGCAATTTCACTGCTCGTGCAGTGTAGTGTCCCTCGGACGGCTCCTGTTGGCAAGCAGTTTCACTAAACACCCACCTCCCATGGCTGCCCCGTTTGTTCTCGGTGGGCGGCTAGTAATGCTGCAAGCGGTAACTCGGTTGTGGCTGAACAGAGGCCATTGAGGGTGAACAGGGGGCAGCATCGTAGTGTGCCTCGGATGGCTGCCTGTTGAAAAGGGGCAGTGGTGGGCGATTCACTACATGCAGCATACTGTAGAGGAGGAGACAGTGTGGTGGGCGGGTGGTGAACCGCCCCTCGCCCCCATTCATTCTCAATAGCAAGCCTGCTTGTACTGTTACACACATAGCAGGAAGTTGTCTGTTGTCAGTACATCAGTACATCATGTTGATGATGGGTGCCTTCCTGCTCTGATAATGTGCAGTGCTGTTCAGAAGAGCTCATCTTAACCTTTTGTCTTCACCCTTCAAGAATGTCTCTGAAACACAAATCTGATGCAAGTGCTGGTGTTATAGTAAAGAAGTGAAAAACCATCACCATTGAAAATAAAGTAGAAATAATAAAAAGGTCAGAGAGAACTCGATCATTCATTGGCAGAGCACTTGGTTAAAGTCGGTCAACAATGGCATTTATTAAAATAATGTACCTGTTCCGACTTACATACAAATTCAACTTAAGTACAAACCTACAGTCCCTATCTCGTACCTAACCTGAGGACTGCTTCTATTCAGTTTGTTTGTCCTTCTGTAGCATATAAGCAAGTAGGAAAAGAATCAGGCAAAGCCTCCAAATCTTCATCAAAGTATGCCCCTTTTGAAACATATTACCAAAGTTCCAAGCCCAACAGCTACTAGTGAGCGTGCCAGTTTTAGAGGCGAACAGAAAATAGTTTGGCACCCCTAAATAACATATCCATCTTACTATCTTGGTGGTTTTCCCAGAACTAATTCTGTAATATCACTTATAGGTACAGTGCATCCAGAAAGTATTCACAGCGCATTACTTTTTCCACATTTTATGTTACAGCCTTATTTCAAAATGGATTAAATTCATTTGTTTCCTCAGAATTCTACGCACAACACCCCATAATGACAACATGAAAAAAGTTTACTTGAGGTTTTTGCAAATTTATTAAAAATAAAAAAACTGAGAAATCACATGTACATAAGTATTCACAGCCTTTGCTCAATACTTTGTCGATGCACCTTAGGCAGCAATTACAGCTCAAGTCTTTTTGAATATGATGCCACAAGCTTGGCACACCTATCCTTGGCCAGTTTTGTCCATTCCTCTTTGCAGCACCTCTTAAGTTCCATCAGGTTGGATGGGAAGTGTCTGTGCACAGCCATTTTAAGATCTCTCCAGAGATGTTCAATCGGATTCAAGACTGGGCTTTGGCTGGGCCACTCAAGGACATTCACAGAGTTTTCCTGAAGCCACTCCTTTGATATCTTGGCTGTGTGCTTTGCTTAGGGTCGTTGTCCTGCTGAAAGATGAACAGTCACCCCAGTCTGAGGTCAAGAGCGCTCTGGAGCAGGTTTTCATCCAGGATGTCTCGGTACATTGCTGCAGTCATCTTTCCCTTTATCCTGACTAGTCTCCCAGTTCCTGCTGGCTGAAAAGCATCCCCACAGCATGATGCTGCCACCACCATGCTTCACTGTAGGGATGGTATTGGCCCGGTGATGAGCAGTGCCTGGTTTCCTCCAAACGTGATGCCTGGCATTTACACCAAATAGTTCAATCTTTGTCTCATCACACCAGAGAATTTTGTTTCTCATGGTCTGAGAGTCCTTTAGGTGCGTTTTGGCAAACTCCAGGTGGGCTGCCATGTGCCTTTTACTAAGGAGTGGCTTCCGTCTGGCCATTCTACCATACAGGCCTGATTGGTGGATTGCTGCAGAGATGATTGCCCTTCTGGAAGGTTCTCCTCTCTCCACAGAGGACCTCTGGAGCTCTGACAGAGTGATCATCGGGTTCTTGGTCACCTCTCTAACTAAGGCTCTTCTCCCCCGATCGCTCAGTTTAGATGGCCGGCCCGCTCTAGGAAGAGTCCTGGTGGTTTTGAACTTCTTCCACTTATGGATGATGAAGGCCACTGTGCTCATTGGGACCTTCAAAGCAGCAGAAATTTTTCTGTAACCTTCCTCATATTTGTGCCTTGAGACAATCCTGTCTCTGAGGACTACAGACAATTCCTTTGACTTCATGCTTGGTTTGTGCTCTGACATGAGCTGTCAACTGTGGGACCTTATATAGACAGGTGTGTGCCTTTCCAAATCATGTCCAATCAACTGAATTTACCACAGATGGACTCCAATTAAGCTGCAGAAACATCTCAAGGATGATCAGGGGAAACAGGATGCACCTGAGTTCAATTTTGAGCTTCATGTCAAAGGCTGTGAATACTTATGTACATGTGCTTTCTCAGCTTTTTTATTTTTAATAAATTTGCAAAACCTCAACTAAACTTTTTTCACATTGTCATTATGGTGTGTTGTGTGTAGAATTCTGAGGAAAAAAATGAATTTAATCCATTTTGAAATAAGGTTGTAACATAACAAAATGTGGAAAAAGTGATGAGCTGTGAATACTTTCCGGATGCACAGTATCACATTTCAATGGCTCTCATGAGAACAAGGTCTAATATAAACAGAGTGTAACATTAAAAATTGAAAAAAATGTATTAAGTGTACTGCAGTTGGATTAGTAATGCAGTGGTTAACTTACAGCTTCAGAAGACTGGTTTGAATGCCAGCCTGGTGGCTATGTGTATGGCGTTTGCATATTCTCCCAGTGGCTGTATAAGTTTTTCTCTGGGCTGTCCAGATTAACTCTCATATACAAAACAATTGCATGATGGTCTGAGTGGCAGTTCATCCAAATGCCTCAGACCTGAATGTTCATCTTGGAGCACATTTGCTCACGTCATAGAATGAAAAATGCAAATGACACACCCTGACAACAACCCATTTGAATATGATAAAAATGTTTAAACTCCAGACATAATGTAAATGGACCAGCAGTCAGGAACGAGCAGATGTGTGGCAGCAGTCTACTGTATGAACATGGACAGTTTTGGTAATTTCTGGCAGGAAGAAGGAAAGGCTTCTGCTAAGGGCAGCTTCAGAGGATAATTGTGAGCAGGGAAAAGGCCGGGAGATAAAGTCAAAAGAGTTTACTAAGCAAATAGTCAGGAGATGGAAGTCAAAGCTCCTGTGATGTCAAAAAAACACGGTTAAAGTCTATCAAATGGAGCAGAGAAAAAAGAAGAAGAAATTTGAAAGCAGAAGTAAGTCAAAATCAAAATGAACCTGTTACAAAATAAAGACCCTTTTGTTAACTATTGCTAAGAGTTTGGGAAAAAAACATTTTTTCATCCACTGATCACCATCTTATACCAGCCATCCCGGTGATGTAACAACGGAAGTTGAACAATGGGAGAATGCATCTTAACATCCCATACTTAAAATGGTGTGACAGTGAAAAACAAAATATAATGTTAAAATAAAATGAACAGGCTTTAAACAAAACTAAAGCAAAAACAACAGTGAAAATGAAAACTATATGATACAAAACCTAAGGAAAAATGATGAAGTGTAAGGCAAACATTTCTAAAGGGTCAAAGAAAATTAATAAAAAATATAGAATCATAACATGCACAGCACTGGTAGAGTCGAGCAGGATACATTTATGACTGTGCTTGAAACAAATACATGACCTTTCCTGGTTTCCTCTATTATTTCACAGTTTTGGCATTGATTGTTTTCTGCTCTTTAAATAAAATCTAATATTAAAGGAAACCTGAGGTGACAAAGAAAAGTTTACTTTTTTAACTCAGGGGTGCCCACACTTTTTCGGCTTGCGAGCTACTTCTAAAATGACCAGGTCAAAATGATCTACATTAAAAATTATATATATATATATATATATATATATATATATATATATATATATATATATATATATATATATATATATACTTTATACATAAAATGTATGTTGTTGTACCTAGCATAACTGAATAACCTTTATAGCACAATAATAATTCAATACATTTATGGTCATTACAGTATTTGGATTTAATAATCGTCATGTGGGAAAAGACTGACTCGCATAAATAAGTAGAGCCGAATAATGCAGTCAAGGAGCTTTTGAATTCAGCCGAGTGAAAAATGACGGCTGTCCGATTAACTGCGATTTTAGTTCCCTCTCCTTTCTCTTTCTCAGATCGCTTTTTGGAAGGAAGTCAGTTTCATAGTTTTTATGAACAGTTCGAAAAAGCCTTTCCACATTTTCTTTCTTTGGAATAGCAATGATAGATTGACAGATCAGACAAACGCACTTCGATTGTGACATTGTGAGAAAAAAAATCCCCTTCTAATTCCACATCCAGCCCATACCCTCCCCAAACAATTTTTTTTAATCCCTTCTTTAGTCAATATAAATTGTAAAGCTAACTAGATCACAGCCGGAGTTTTGCAGTAGCTCGCGCGTTTGATCGTGCGTGCGGGATGACCAGTGTGTTAGAAGAAAAGAAATCTCAGATTGGCCGCCCTGTATGTCAATCAAGTGGTAAATGCCATAGGGAGGATATATGATAGACTAACGTTTAAAAAATTTTTTTTGAATGCAACGCGATCTACCTGCATTACCTTTGCGATCTACGGGTCGACCACGATCGACGCACTGGGCTCCCCTATTTTAACTCATGACATTTATTTAATGAAGAAAGTTATGCAATACCAGTTGGTGCTGCCTGGAATAGTAATAACTAATTGCATCATCTTTAGCTACAACAAAAATATACTTAGAAGTCAATATTAGTCTTTCATATCTTTGTGGAGGCATTTAATGAACAAGACATCTGAGGATCTGTAAGCCATTGTTTGTCACACTACAGACTCTAACGTTTTTATCCTCTTATGCAGTTCCCCTTCTTTTTTCTATATAGTTTGCCCTCTTCTTCCAAGACAGTAACAGACACCTTTTAAGGAAATCTTCAGTTTCTGGTCCAATCTGTTAGATGGAATAAGCAAAAAAAAAAAAACCCAAAAAAACCCCAAAAAACCCACAATAGACTAACATGTTTTTTAAGAAATCTACTTCATTTTAGCCATTTTTGCACCCAGAACGGAACTTTAGGAATGCCAGTACCTTGTAATGCCAGTGAACAAGATAACAGGTTTCAGTAGTGCTAATGCAATTAGAAAGCTTTTTCTAACAATCAATTAACATGTAAACATGACTAATTAAGAATAAGCTAAGGGAGTATACCATTAGGACACTGAAGGAATCACTTCTGAAACAGGGGCTTTGCAGTCATAAGTGAATAATGCATTAACAATCATTATTATCAAGCAGTAATAGACATTATAAACACTAATAATGCCTTGGCCATATTTTAAAATTAATTTAATGGCATCTTGATAATAAAAGCAATCAATTTCTATCAGATACAAACAAAAAAAAAATATCTAGGTGACCCCAAACTTTCAAAAAGTAGTATATATATGGTTTAACAGTCATGTCTTCCATTGGTCAGATGGCTGTATTTATTTTTATCCTTTTTTAGCTGTATTACCTAGGTTTAAAAAGGAAAAAATATTAAATTCCAGATGTAATATCTCAACTCATTCACAAGATGGAGTAATTCTACCATGTATGCATCTAAAAGCAAAGCATTGACCTGGAGAGAAATCACAACATACAGAGTGTTCTTTATATAAGAAGAAAACTATCTGGATATTTTAAATAAATAAAGACAGGAACTGCAGCCGTTTTTGTGGCCATTTGAGCTGACAAAGAAGGAAAAGTATTGCTGTTTGACACAAAAACACATTCATGTGGAAAACAAAGGAAATAAAATGTGAAGAATACAAACACGAACAACTAAACAACAAAGCGACCTGAACAATGGTGTTACTAGAATTTGATTGACCCTAGTGCCAAAAAACAAATTAGGCCCCATCGTGTGAAATTAAATTAAATTAATTTAAAAAATGATCACTGTCATTGAGATACATCAAGCATATAAGGTACCCAAAAGGTCAACGGTCATAATTAAGACCTATGGATCTCTATGAGTGATAGCAACATTAACATTTTCATTCTGATGTCAGGCAGCAAGCATGCTAATAGTAAGTAAAGCAATACAACAACCATTCAATAAACTCAGACCCCTGGCTGCATGATCCCTGGTGCCTAAACTGTCTACTGTTATTTCACTGGACTTGTGTATTTTAAGAATAGGACAACTCAATTGATAAGGGGGAATGAGAGTTTATGGAACAAAAATGTATTTGTGATCAAGATTTTATTAATTTATAATCAGTACATATACAGAAATTAACAAAAACATTTTTTAAGAAGGATGTCTAGTGTCCCTTCATTGGTACCCACAAACCACCTGTATTCTCTTCTCACTGATGAACAATATTAAAAAGATAAAGGAGCATATGGAGACTTTGCAACAGAATCTTAGAGGGCAGTGATCTACAAGTCAACCAGGAAAAAAAAATCAAAACAAAAAACAAATAGTGTGATCAAGTGCTGATCTTTTCTGGTCATCCAGCTAATCCCATCACTGGTGACAGATAACCACCTCTTAATGTTGGTACCAAATGAAGAGGTAGTCTGCAAAGCCAAATGTCAAGGAGAAATTATAGAAAGAAGATTTCCATGAGTGAACAGAGAGAGAGAAGGAATTATCAACTTTTAGCAAGAGTTCAATTCCAAGTTAACAGTGATGACACCCTGAAAAAAAGCCCTCTGCTGGACTGGATTAAGAGAAAGTGTGGAAAGATTGAAGAGAATTAAAATAAGGAGGTGGGGGATTGATGGGGATAGAGAGTTTGAAACAACTGACCAATTGGAAGTGACAGAAGAACAGTTCCAAAACATGTGCATGGAAGTTCCAGAAACATAAAAGGAGAAGTAATGACAAAAACAGTCAGTAGAACCAAATGCAAAACATTTGCAAGGGCTAGATATAAATGACTGACAAAATTATACTAGGTTTGCTGGTGATTAGGGCTCTTGGAAGACAAAATGATATTCTTAAAAATGGGAAGGTTATGGAGGAGAAAAGCTTACATGAAAAAGTCAGGGCTTGTCTGATGCTGTGTGCAATGCACCAGAGTTGCAACTGACTTTTTATGTGAAGAAACAGAATGAGTAAGTGGTAGAAGAAAGAGAGGTTGGGACAGACACACACCACACAGGCTAAGAACCAATCTCATTCAAAAGATAAAAGGAATAGATGGGAATTCTGTACTTTAAGTGCCTGGAATGGCCAGAGTCTCAGATCATCACAAACAGTGGAGGTCCACTGAAACACATATCTTCATTTTAAAAAAACAGAGGTATATAAATGCCAGTGGGAGCATGACCCACCCAGTACCATGCCTTTAAAGCTTAAGAGAAAAAGGACCAGAGATAGAAAGAGCATACTTTACTCTTAAGGAATCTAAAGAGATACAGAATGTACAGTACATAGAGAATGAGGGGGAAACTATATTGAAAGTATTCAATGGAATGCCTAGGATGGAGGACTGTTAGTAAAGCTACCTCCTATTAGGCTGACAGGTATAGATATGATGGTATAATTCCTGATCTGGAAGAGACACTCCTCTATGTCATAGACTATTGTAAACAGATTATCACAGAGTATTTTGCTGTTTCAAAGAAATTGGGAGAGGAAGGATCTGACTTCAAATGAAAAATTCATATTGTTGAACTGAGGGCGAGTAGGGATCACATCACAGAATAACATTCCCTAAGCTACCATTCTTAATGTACCAAAATAAAAAAAATGAATATGAGCCCGAGCACCCAATATGCTTAAAAGTCAGGTTACTCTTTCAATCTTGTGTTGTGCGTATAAGCTGATTGGTATTTGATCAGGTATGGTCTCTGGATAGATGTTGATAGAAGGGCAGAGACAAGCAATTGCTGATGTGCCTCCAGATTTTAGGCGGTCTTGTTCTTCCTTACTGTACCTCTTAGACCAATGGGGCATCATAGTATAATAAATAGCTTCTTCCTCATGCTATGACCATATGCCTCCAGACCTGTCCTGGCTAGGGACAATCTATATATCATATTTGTGGACTAGGACAAAAAGGCTTTTTTTGCTTTTTTGTTTTGTTTTCACATTGTAGCCCCCCAACTGGTAATTTAGACAACCCCAAGTTTATCTTTTAACTGGTTCTGACCTGTTATGTGGTGAACAGATCAATCAGAGAAGTTCTAATTATAAACTAGGTTACAGGTTAAAGTTAGTACAAAGGTTTCTTTTAAAACTTAAAAGTTTTTATCTAGTACATCCTTTATTGCTTTAAGAATACCAGTGAAACAGTCTATTACAATATGAAATCAAACACATCAAACAACAGTTCAAAGTCTATGCCCATATCAATGTCTTTAATGTCACAGTGATGATTAGAGAAGAGTATTTTCTGCACCAAATTAGAAATGGCAATGCTCAGATATTTGCATGAAATTTGTCACAGGGAGAAAAGATTGTTGACAAAGGTGAATTGAAAGGAGAAAGAAAGATTTGAACCACTTAGTTTAGTACCTCAAAACAGCTTCATAAGCTCTGAACACATTAAGTGCAGGAACTAGAACTGAAAGGACATTACCTAAAAAAAGCATATATGGAATTATTTTGTGGGAAACCATGACGGTTATTTGGGGTTATCAGGCCTACAATATGAAGGGAGATTGTCAAAGGCTCTAGGGTGATTTGAAAAGGAGAGTGGACAATGTAAACCCTTGCCTAGTACATTTGTGAATACAAAAGATCTGAGATATATTCAAAATAATGAATATTGCTGCCAATAGAAATAAATAGTGGTGCTGTAGAATCTAGCCAAAGCACAGGAATTGTGGTAGGCCATGAAAAAACACAAAAGGCAAGACCTGCCCTGTTTTCAGATTAGAACTCACATAATGTCCCACACCCCAGAAAGCCAATTCTCCATTCAACTAACAAGGCTTCAGGTCTGCCTAGGCCTAAAAATTGGATTAAGGGTTCTTTAAAGTTCAAAGTCTTTAAATGTCCAGAATGGAGTAGTGGGGAAAAATGCAAAACCCTCTGAACAACCAAATCAAAGTTGCTTTAAAATGCAATCTATCCCTTTCCCACTTCCCCAATAGGGAGAGTCTGCAGAAAGTGATCAGTGATGCACCATCACAAACCATTTTCATTGGCCATTTCTTGGAAGTTTCTCCTTTTGAGAATGTTTGATGCTGATCAATAGATAGATAGATAGATAGATAGATAGATAGATAGATAGATAGATAGATAGATAGATAGATAGATAGATAGATAGATAGATAGATAGATAGATAGATATCAAATAAATGTGAGAAGACACACATTTAAATGTTTTCTGAGTAGCCAGGTAGGTGTCAGGAATCAGGAATGTAGACTGTTTAGGCTGCAGGATGTTTGGGAGTGGGGCTGGATGTCAGCAAACATTGATGCATTTCCATTCTCTCTTGACACTTCCTGTCTTGAAAAGGTTAGCTCCTAAGATCTTAATACAAAACATGTCAATTGATAGTCCACAAAGGGCATCTCTCCTCTCCCTCTATTTACCATAATTCACCATAATGGACTTATTCTGATTTATTTTGCAGCCTGTTGCCTTCTGTAAAAACTCAAAAATTTCACATATTGTAACCAAATCTCTACCATCCATAAGAAATAGGGACATATTATCTGCATGTTGAGATACTTTGAACCTCACTCCTCCACTCCCAGGCAAGACTAGGCCTCTAACATCCTCCATTTTCTTGATAACCTCTGCAACCTGTTTGATATTCATAACATACAACTAAGGGGAGGGCAGGCAGTCATGGAGCATTCCTCTCCCTTGTGTTATCCATCTACTGAAATACCCGTTCAAACATATATATATATATATATATATATATATATATTATATTATTTTCCTATTACATCAGGATGTGTCATGATGTGAATCATACACTAAAGTGTTCACTCTGTGTGAGAAAATAATATTGGAATGCTGAAGGTTATTGCGAAAGAAATTGAGAGGAAGATGGCCTTCCGGGAGATTGGGAATTACTTGTGTAATTTCGGGAGATTACATTGATTTTCAGGAGACTGTCTGAGCTTTTTGGGATGTCTTGAGATATCTGATTACTTACACTTTATGCAATAGCTGATTTAAATAAATCTATCATTTTTCTGCATTTTGCAGCATTGCCATGCACGGCTTTCCTCCACTTATACTTTTCAATAAACTATTCTCCTCCTGAATCCGGTAATGTTCTATGTTGTGCTTAAGTTGGGGAAAAAAACACATTGGCAGGGCACAGGCCAAATCAATTATAACACAGGTCAGGCTATTGGGATTTATCCCAAGCTTACTGGTGGCCATGTCCAGGCCTGTTCAGTTGTTATTTTAAAATAATCTCTACATCAACAAAATGAGCATATCTTTGAAAACTTGAAAGGGCAGATTTCACACACATGTTAGGAAGCTTTACTTCACACAATGAACCATAAACAAATAGAATAAATTACCAGGTGCTGTGGTGAAGAGTAGAATTTCATGGGCCTTCAAATCTCAATTTGATGTTATTTTGGACAATCCACTGTACTGGTTACAGTTTTTCCTACTGTTCTAAATGTTCTAAATATTTATTTATATTGTGCCACAATATGCTATCACAAGATGCTTTCTGCAAAAGCAATGCTATACTTGATAATACATAGTAAATAAAAGAGCTTTCAATTACTTGTCCAATTTGTAGGGTAAATTGTGCTTAAGTAAAAACAACAGAGTAGTCCTGGGGTTGCTGGAAATGGGTGTGCGGCGCAGCCGATATCTATGTAATTGGAAGAAGGTCCAAGTCTTTGGTCCTGGTGCTTCCTGTCTAGCTATATGGTTGTAAGACATGGACACTATCCAGTGATCTGAGATGAAGACTGGACTCCTTTGGTATTGTGTGTCTTCGGAGAATCCTTGGGTACTGCTGGTTTGACCTTGTCTCGAATGAGTGTCCTATGTGAGGCACACACTATTGTGAGGAAGTGCCAGTTACAGCACTATGGCCATTTGGCACAATTCCTTGAGGGTGATCCAGCTCACAGGATCCTCATTATTGAGGTCCTGAGCGACTGGACCAGGCCAATGGATGCCTACGTAACACCTGGCTGCAGCAGTTAGATGGTCATTTCTGGTGGGTGGAACTGGACCACGTGTCTACCTGAGGGGTTGCCAACCTGGATCCCGAGCTGTTTCGATGTGTGTTGGGTACAGCAATGTGCTGTTCCAGTGCATGCTTCCCAACCTTATCCTGACCTGACCTGTAGTACAGTAGCTGACAGTATAGTATTATTAGGATTAGCACAGTGGAGAAAAACAAAGGACACAAGAAGAAGTGTTGAGGTACCACAAATGTATGTCCCATGTAATACAAATGAAAAAGTAGAGCAAAAGGTTAACTGAAAAGCAGCAAACAATGATGATATAAGTTGCATTGATTGCAGATCTGTAAATAAGCATGGCTGAAATGTTGAATATCACACTCAAATGTGGGTTCTACAAATGAACATTTACTTCGGGCTATGTCTGACAACAGCTGGTAATCTTTAAGAGAGATTGAATGAGTTCACCAATAGATCTTCATGATCAAACAACAAAATAGGACAACGGCCACTTTAGAATTTTAAACAAATATTTTTAATCAATACATGGTCATTTTTACAATTTAATACAAGTATATTCTGAAATTAAGTTGTATTGGATTATTAAAAGCATAAGGAATAGGAATGAAGGTTAATAAAGGGTTAACTAAACGCAGCTTAAAACTTGAACATGTGAGGGTTGTCTCATCTTAAGAGGAACCATCAAGGTAATTAATAAGATTAAAATGAAGTAAATGAGCACTAAATACCTACTTAAAAAGCAAGAACAAACTAGTGAGAAGTCCAAACACCCCTATTATGAAGAGGTGACAAGATCAATGGGAAAACCGTAGAACACTCCTTTTAACACAGTGATGTTTAGAAGATTCAACATGTATACAAAGTTACTGGTGACTGTTGATTGGCTAAGATGATAGAATGCTACGTATTAAGAGTCAGATGACATGATGTATTAGAGAAGGTAATGGTAATAGAAAAGAATAAAAGGGAATGAATTGTATTAATCATTGCTCACTCCATAGACAGAGACATTTGTGCATATCTATGTGCAAATAAAGAATTATTCTGCATTTTCATCTGTTCTCCATGAATGAATTCATTGAGAGGAAAGTTTGCATTTTTCAGCAACACCACAAATAAGAATGAACTACTGCTTCCAAAGACTTACTCTGATGCCAGAGGGTTGCCCACAGCTTTCGCATCTTCTTCATCCCAAGTTATCAATAGTAATGATCAGGATGGACTAGTGCAATGAGGACACATAAACAACAAGAGTGGTGCAAAGTTTACTGTGCAATTATTCCATATAAAAAAAGTGAAAATGAATATATAAGGTGCAGTAAAGTTCTACAATAAATAAATAAATTAAAATTCTATGATAAATTCAGTGCTTATTTTGTGGAAGTTAAAATCCATAAATAGGTTAAAATCAAGAATTGAAACACAGTCAGGATTAACAATTTTTTTTCCTTCATCTGGATATCAAGCCCCAGTGTGTCAGTCTCTCAAACCTGTCTACTTAGCTGACAGAGATGCCAGCAAGTGCGGTCATCCACCTTTGGCTCTTTTCCCCACCACCATCACTCAGTACCCAGCTCCATTGTCCCACCATCATTCTTAGGTGTTTGTAGGAAAATTCTTCATAGCAATTAGCCACTCCTGCTTCCTTTCCAATGTTCAGCATGACCAACCCTACCCCTGGAACACCATTTCTTTCTCTGTGTACAGGGTTTCCCTGTCCACCCTGCCTCCTTTCCTCTTCACCCAGCTCAACCTCGATCCTGACGTTTACTCTCTCTCTCTTTGCCTTTTCCATGGTTTCACCTCCACTCTGTCATTTTCCTTTCCACTTTCTCTTTCTTTCCATCTCTCACTCTCAGACCCATTTTATCCTAAGTGAGTGCAGGTGTGCCAAACGAACCGCAGAGCCTCAATGAGGGACAGCTGCACCAACCATTCTCATGCATGTTAAGCTCAATTAGCGAATTCACTCATCAGGATCAGGACTTTCCTCCCCCACACCTACTCTCACAGGATCTGAGCTACTCCATTGACTTTTCTAAAAAAACACACTACCACAGACCCCTAATTTCACTTTACCACAAATGGATAGTTTCATATGGAGCTAGAGTTTTCCTTGGCAGCAACAGTTAGCACAAACGGAGAGTAAGAAAATGGTTACATGTAGAAAGTTATAAGAAAATATTGTGATTTCAAATACAACAATGATGTGTTACAAGTACGCATGAAGCTAGCGTAAAAAAGGCACAGTTAATAAAGCTTCAAAACGATATACAGTATATATATATGCAGCCCTCCCACCATTTAACTGGCACGTTACCTATGACATAGGATGAAATTTCACTGGTGGGATCCACATTAAACACCTCCCAATAAATTACAATAACCAATGGGTCCAATGAAAACAATTATTATTTATAATTTTTACACTAGTTCAAAGTAATGATTTATAAACACTCCTTTTTTTTTATTAATTATTTGAATGCAACCACCATGTAAGCACTTCACACAATCATGGATAGAAAACAACAAACAAACAAACAAAAACATAAAACACATTTATATAAACACACCGCTTATGGGATATTATCACAGTTCAACTTAAATTTGTCTGAGTTTCAGCACTAGTAAGGTTCACACCTAGAAATCAAAAAAAAAAAAATATATATATATATATATATATATATATATATATATAAATCGTTGGCGCGCTTAGTTGGAGCTCATATGAAGGACATAACTTCACGTGTACTCACGGTGTCCTTCCAGAACTTTTTCCCCACACTTCTCACTTTCCTCCTTGGTTAAACACAGGAATCTCACAGCTCAGTCTGGGATGACGCCAGCAGCTTCGTCTTGATGCGCGATTTATTTGCGTTCCCTGATTAGTTGTTGCCTCCTGTGATATTTCTGACACTGCTTATTTGCATTTTCTCCTTCTGGGATAAATCATGTTAGACGTATTGCGTGCCAGCTGTGCCTCTCGGAATGCAGCTGTGGCGGTCCTCCAAAAAGTCTTTATCACCGAGCTCTGTATCGCTTAAAAAAGGGAGAGCGCGCAACTGTGCAGCCGCGTTTTTTTTTTCTTCCACAGGTGAGACGTGAACCTGCTTGCCGCGCGAGTTCACTTCCCGCTTGAACGTGGCGCCGAAAATCGCGCGCGCACTTAGCGTCAAGTAAACACTTCTGAGTTTACTATTATACCCAACTAGCAGGGTGCTACATATATATATCTCCATCATATCCTAACCACAGGGTCACACTGTAGCCAATCCCAGCCAACACAGGAAATAAACCCTGGGCAGGGCACCAGCCCATCACAGGGCACACACACTCTAGGGACAATTTAGGATCGCCAATGCACCTAACTGCATGCCTTTGGGAGGAAACCAAGAGTACCCAGAGGAAACCCACGCAAACACGGGGAGAACATGCAAACCCCACGCAGGGAGGACCCGGGAAGCGAACCCGGGTCTCCTAACTGCGAGGCAGCAGCGCTACCCACTACGCCACCGTGTATATATTTACGCAGCAACTGCAGTAGAGAAGAAAGCCTGTGAGAACTGAAATAAAAACAGATACAGCCAACAAAGTGATTTAATGTTTAATTTAAAGCACTGCTTGCGGGGCCTTCTAACCTCCTTATTTAATTAAATAAACCTGAAGTGTCCAGACTCTAGAGATATATTGTGATGAAAGCAGGAGAACAAATTGAGTCAAACCAGTTGCAATGAGGAACACATTCAAAAGGGATTGTAGACTTCAAACTATGGGTATTGTGTGTTCATGTTAGTGCTTATAGGAATTAGAGCTTGTTTACTGTTGTAAAAATATTTTAAAAAACTCATTGAAGTTTAATTCTACCTACTTAGAACAAAAAATCTTCAACCCTTAACAATTTAAACAGCTGAAAATGCAGAACTACATTTTTTTCTGATTCTGTTACATTGCAGGCAAAATGTCAGTTGTCATTGGTATTCTCATAACACGTCTTGAGTGACTACGCCAAGAGTTAGGTAGACTGTCTTAAGAGATAAGCACATTAAAGGAAATCAATGGTACAACAAGAGCACTCAGGGGCCAAAATGCATGTCAGCACATTATTGACAAAGCGTATGACCTGAATAATCAACAGAT
The DNA here is from genome assembly GCF_016835505.1 of Polypterus senegalus. Classification (NCBI taxonomy): domain Eukaryota; kingdom Metazoa; phylum Chordata; class Cladistia; order Polypteriformes; family Polypteridae; genus Polypterus; species Polypterus senegalus. The sequence goes on from NC_053157.1 coordinate 140,141,175, forward strand.
CTCTTCTGGAATTCTGCCTAATTTAGCACTGAGAGCTCATGCAAAATTTAATTGACAGTGCTTCAAAAAGCAATTACTATTGCAAAGAGCAAGTTCACAAAATGATGTTATACCAAATTAAGATTTATTATTTGGCCACACAATGTCAAAATAATTATTTCAAAATATTATTGTTCTGGTGAAAGTTGGTATACATAAAAATTTTATTTTGCTTTGAAATTCTGGCCTATTGTTAGTTTAAATCTTTAATGAATATCTTGCTTGCTTCTTATGTCAGAATTAATTATCTAGAATGTAATAAATTCAATATACTGTATGTGTGGAAAAAAAAAGATTCAAGAAGCCAGTGAAGCAATGGATGAGAATATGTGGGCTGGTATGTGAGACCCTGCAAACATAATTCTGTGGAAAGCATTTAATGTGTAGGAGTGGACATTTTCAGGCTGTCTATGAAAAGGTGTTAGCCTTCTTAAAATTAACCTTAAATAAGACAACAGACTGTCTGAATGTTTACTCTGGTTCGCTCTATTGACATAAGTGATGTTAAAGGAAGAAAAACTGTTGTCTTGCAGGTGCATTTGTGCACAGTGTTTGTCTAGACCAGTTGTTCTAAAATTAAGTTCTGAGGTTCCATGTTAGCTGCAGCTTTTTATTTCAACCAGATTCACAAGTCAGTGAGCCAGTCTTACTTCTTATTGATGTTGCTGGCCCTTTTTTTTCTCCCCTCATATTGGTTTCAGAAAAGTGCTCTAGTGTGATATTTACATTTAGAAGAACATTCCCAAATTTGTATTTTGATTTGTGAAACTGACTGGAATGAAAACCTACAGCTACAGTGGAACCCCAGGACTAAACTTGACAATCCCTGCTCTAAACCATTCCTATCATGGTCACTTTAATGGTGATCACACAAAATTCTTGAACTGGATTAAAAGGATTTAAAGATGGATGGATGGATGGATGGTGTGATGAAGGGCTAGGGCTCTTGGAAGGACCGGGAGAGCACAGGGCACTGCTCAACCCAGAGTGCTAGATGGCAGCCCCCCTTGGTTGCAGCAGTGCCTCAGATTCCCACAAGGTTCCTTGGGCGTTGGAGTTTGGCACAGCCCTGATGTGTTCCATTGGGGCAACCACGGGGAGCTACAGAGCTTCCACCACACCTGGGAGTACTTCCAGATAATGCGGAGGGGCCACCTGAAGTACTCCCAGGTGCAGCATAAAAGGGGCTGCCTCACTTCATTTTAGGAGCCAGAGTTGGGAGGAGAAGAAGGAAGCTTGCCAGAGAAAGAGTGGAGGCTGAAGATGGAGAGAGAGAGATAGAGAGAGAAAGAGAGAGAGAGAAGAGGAGGAGAAACTGTTGTACTGCGCAGTTGTTATTAGTGTTTTGTACCATGCTGTGTGCTGAGGAACAACATAAATGCTTTCCGCAAGGAAAATAAAACATGTTTGTTAATGGACTTGTGTCTGTTTGTGTCAGGAAAATGGATATGTTTTGATTAGTGGCAATAGCAAGCTCAGCATTATGGAGGAATATTTTGGACAAAATTAAATAAATAAATAAATAAATAAAAGTACTGTGAAATGTGAGCATAAATAAATAAATGTGTCATGAAATGAGAGCCTAAATAAATAAATATGTCATTAAAAGAAAGCATAAATAAATAAATATGTCACGAAATATGTTTTTTGTTGCTTATTTATTTATTTCATTTTGTCCATAACATTCCTGCAAACCGTCATGAAATACGACTTGAAATGAAATTGTCACTTTCACTCGTCAAAGTTGAGAGGGTGGGCTCTAACATGCCCTCTAGTTACTGATTGGTGAATCGATAGCACAAGAATTAATTAGAAAAATGCTGGAGCCAATCCCAGCCAACACAGGGCACAAGGCAGGAACCAATCCCAGGCAGGGTGCCAAGTGAAACATCCAAACATTAATTACCTGGGCAATGCCGAGTGTTGTGTTGCTTCCATCTGCTGTAATATAAAAAGAGTATCATGCGCTTTTGCAAGAGGGGGGATGTCGGGTGAGGCTTGATTGAGGGTGGAAGGGCAGCACAATACAAAGGAAAATCAAAGGGTTGTTGTTTAACTCCTGGTTTGTCGGGTTTTCTTCATCATTTTAGCACTACACTCTGTCTACCTTTAATTAAGAGGAAAAGTCAGAGATGCCGTCATTCTTTGTTATAAACCAGCAAAGACTTACCACAATGTTGGAATCTAATCAGACCAGAATTAAAAAAATTCTCGACTCATGAGAGCAAAGTCATTAATAGAGAGTGTGGACGATGGATGGGACAGCTAGCCATTACAACATTTGCTCAGTGACACAATTTCCATAATTTTGGCTCTGTACGCCACCACAATGGATTTGAAATAAAGGAATCATTATGGGATTGAAATGTAGACTTTCACCTTTAATTTAAAGGGTTTACTCAAAATACTGTTTGTTCCTTTTAGGATTACAGCCATTTTTTTGCTTAGTCTGCCCATTTCCAGGGACTCAAAAGTATTTGGACATTTGACTGACAAGCTGTTCAGCAGGTTAAAGGTATGGAATTGATTCCAAATGCAGAAGTTGCATTTGGAGGGTATTTGGAGGCTGTCGCTGTGAACATTCAAAATATGAGCTGTTCTTGTAAGTAAAAACAGTCCATCATTATGCTTGAAAAACAAAACAAGCCCTTTAGAGAGACAGCAGAAACTTGAGGAGTGGTCAGATCAACCATTTGGTACATTCTTAAAGAGATGGAACATGCTGGCAACATCAGAAGGCCTGGAAAACCACAACTGTTCTGGATGATTGCAGAATTCTCTCCTTGGTGAAGAAGAACCCCTTCACAACATTTAGCCAAACCAAGAACACTCTCTGGGAGGTAGGCTTATTACTGCCAAAATCTACAATCAAGAGAAGATTTCATGAAAGTAAAGTAAAGTTTACCACAAGGCACAAACAATTGGTAAGCCTCAAGCACAGGAAGGACAGATTAGACTTTGCCAGAAAACAGCCTGCCCAGGGTCCTCATGTATATAGCCGTGCGTAGAATTCGCAGTATAACATGGCGTAAGCACAAAAGCCGAAATGTGCTTACACAAAGAAAAATCCAGATGCAGGAATCTGTGCGTACTCCAACTTCCAAGTTCTTCTGCTACATAAATCCCGGTCAGCGTGAAAAGTAACGCAAGTGCACGTGCTTTATGTAACGGCCCAACTCCTCCCAGAATTACGCCTCTTTGAATATGCAAATCAATATAAATCACCCTTAAGCTCAGCCTTCTGTGAAAAGACAATGGGAAAAGCATGGGGGAAAATATATTAATTTCAGCGAATACCAAGTGGAGGCAAAGGAAAAACATACTATTTGTTTAATTAAACCGGGGTATAATCAACAAAAGGAAGTTGATCAAGTGACATAGCGTGTTGGAGAAACTTGAAAGCTCACGTTCACAAAGTCGCACAAGGCCGGAAATAATAAAGAAGTCACATATCAAAGTCGCCGTGAAAAGGCGAGTTGTAGCCCACTGTCTGAGTGTCATATGAAAGCTTATTAAGGTACAGAGAAAAAAAAAGGCACACAGTGAGGAAAAAGCACGAAATGTCAACTTCAATCTCGAAATCTCCACTTTAATCACATAGTTTATTTTGTCATTAAAATAGAACATCATAAACTTCATCTTAAAATCGTTTAATTAACCAGTTCTCAAATCACATCGTAATTAAAGTATAGCACGTTAAATGCTTTGTTTTGTATGTGATCTTCTATATGCTCTATGTGTGTGAATCACTACGTGCTTCTTAAACCGGCTCTCCTCCTTCGACAGGACACAAAATCCATTACATTCATATTTCAGCTCTCTGAATAACTAAAATACTGAGAAGTATACATGATATCATTTTCATGATGATAGTTAAAGCACGTTATTAAACATTGGTTTCATGGCGCACTGATTGTGTGTGACCTTCGATGAAATTATTTATTGTAGCAGTACTCATGGGCGGCTCTATGTCCAATAGGGAAAGTCCAATATCAATATGTTATCGTATGCACAGTGGATCGCCACACAATCAGCTCTGTAACAGACGTTAAGCCATCTGTAAGCTTAGAGCGCCGATTCTTCAAAACGTTTAAGGAACATTGAAATATCTTTGTAGTACATGTTTAATTATTCTATCCTTCACGCCAGTCTCAGTGAAGAATATAGATTATTTAAATTAAGTTAAAGTTTTATCTGTATAATATAATAAACATATTTTGCTGCATTTCATCTTAAAAATGATATCGTCATCATATGTAAATACACGCTTTATAAGTGGCGCAGGTTGTGTAATATTATAACTGTAGTGCAAGTTTACAGTGGGGTGATTGTACTTATAAGTACAGACTGTTCTACAAGGAGCAATTGATTGAGTGTGTTTAACGTTCTTGGGATGAAACTGTTTCTGAACCGCGAGGTCCGTACAGGAAAGGCTTTGAAACGTTTTGCTGTGGCTGAGACAGTGTGTTCTTGAAGCTGTATACCGATAATTCTCTTTCCGATCACCTGCTGCTGTGATTCACACTCAGATACAGTGTTATAAATACTCCGAGTGGTGCAGTGAGAGTAATATGGAAAAAGATGATCCGCTGTGGCAACTCCTTACGGGAGCAACTGAAAGAAGAAGAAGGTGCAGTTAGAGTAACAACGCTAAAGGAGTTATGGTATTTGGAATACTATGGCTATTCCCTGGACCATTATATTTTTAGAAGTTAATTACAATCAGATGCATTACACTAATAAACAATATGCGGTTAGTTTCAGTGTATTTATAAAGCCGCGTCAGGAAAATAAGGAGTAACCACACAGGAACAGTAGTAGTGCTTTGACGCTGTGTGCCGCCTGCAAAACCGAGCGTAGAACTTGCGTACGACAAGGTATGAGGTACCGTGGAAAAGTGCGTGGCTTTATGCCAAGTGTAGGTTTTATACATCGCGATTTGAACGTGGAAAAGTTCTTACGCAACATTTCTGTGCGTACGCACCGTTTATACATGAGGCCTCAGATCTGGAATAATTTTCTTTCTCTGAATAAAAAAATCTATGATCAAAATATACTGTGATGTTAGAAAGAGAAGAGTATGGAGAAGAAAAGGAATGGCTCATGATCCAATAAACAGCACATTATCTGCAAAACATGGTGGAGGTAGTTTTATGGCAGGATCATGCATGGCTGCAAATGGATGTCCGTTACTAGTGTTTATTGATGATAGCAAAATACCCGCGCTTCGCAGCGGTGAAGTACTGCCTTAAAATTTTTATTAAGAAGAAAATTAAACCTTTTTAAACTGAGGGAAAATATAGCAATAATTATGATTGTGAGTTCGGCCCTCCGGTTGTAATATGACCAAGCTGTGCGCTGAGCTTACTCTTGAGCATGCAATGTACAGTTGGCCATGTGAACAGTAATCTTGTTTCAAAGCTCACAGCTTGTATTGCTGCTGTCATAATCGGTCTGAGTTTCATGGTTTGTTTCAATTATGACAGTATTTGTAGGACTTGTGTTGAAGAGACATTCGGCATCTGTCAAGCGTTGTAAGCACACAACCGGTTTCATTGATAAAATCACATGCAGCTTTTGAGAGTTTAAACATTGATACACAATGTTCCTCCGGATATCAAGAGTGAGCCTGATATGGCCGTGCAATATGTAACAAAGAGAATGGAAAAGGTAGGTGCCATCTCCGGGCATGGAAACCACTCGGTAAGTGACAGTTCTTTAATCAATGATGATCACCTCGATAGACATGTTAATGGGGGTACGGTTGGAATGATAAAGGAAATGGGTACCTGAACAATGTAAAGTAAGTCTAAAATACCTACACAATAACTATAATTGTAATAAATGAACAATAAAACAGTGGAGAAGCCGTGGATTAAATAAAAAGACTGTAGTTATCAGTAGGGAGACGTGAATCCCATGGCGAAGCAAGGAAGGGGAATGTAGAGACTGGAGCGACGGACGGCCTTATATAGGCAGGCAGCCAACAACGTGGGAGGCGTTGGGATGGGAGACCCAACAGCACCTCACACGGTGACTGAGGTGCAGGCTATGGACGTATATATGTATGTAAGTAGGATTCAGTTAGCGTTGGGAACCTGTGTACCAAATTTCTTGAAGATGGGCCCATAAGTAATAAAGACTGTTGAAAAGTTCAATATGGCGGCCGACAGTAGCATCATACCACCGAAATAAGTATGTACATTGGTTTTGGTTAGTGCAGGGAAGCCGCCTACCAAATTTCGAGAAGATGGGGCCATAAATAAGAAAGTTCAACATGGCGGACGTTGTTGACCGTTATGACCGTTACGCGTAGAATTTTGAAATGAAACCTACTTAACTTTTGTAAGTAAGCTGTAAGGAATGGGCCTCCAAATTTCAGCCTTCTATCTACGCGGGAAGTTGGAGAATTAGTGACATTTGGAAAATTCAACATGGCGGACATTGTCGACCATTATCGACCGTTATGACCATTACGTGTAGAATTTTGAAATGAAACCTACTTAACTTTTGTAAGTAAGCTGTAAGGAATAAGCCTGCCAAATTTCAGCTTTCTACCTACATGGGAAGTTGGAGAATTAGTGATGAGTCAGTCAGTCAGTCAGTCAGTCAGTGAGTCAGTGAGGGCTTTGCCTTTTATTATTATAGATATAGCTGCTGGCAGAAGTAGCAGAATGAATTCAGAATTGTATAGGTCTATATTATCTGCTTAGATTCAGCCAAATGCTACAAAAACCGATAGGACAATGCTTCACAGTACAAGCAAAGTGCTTTTCAATACAAAGTAGTGAAATATTCTTCCATGTCCAAGTCAATCAACTGACCTCAACCCAGTTGGACAAGCATTTCACTTGCTGAAGACAAAATCGATGGCAGAAAGTCCAACAAACAAGCAGCAACTGAAGACAGCTGCAGTTAAGGCCTGGCAAAGCCTCAATAGTTTGGAAACCCTTTGGAGACGGCCATGTGTTCCAGACTTCATGCAGTCTTTGACTGTAAAGGATTTTCAACCAACCAGACCAGGATAAACAACTGCAGGAGCTTGGACAAAATTTCATCAGACAAGGTTATACCCCCAAAACAACAGACACTCAAATAAAAAAAACTACTGCCATACCCCGAGACAACCTTCTGGAATATAGAAACAAAGAAAATTAGAACCTCATTCCCCTTGTTGTCACCTATAACCCACATCTTGAAGCACTTCAAAAATTTATAAAAGAACTTCAGTCAATGCTAAGCAATGACGAAACGCTGCAGCTAATTGTCCAAAGCTCCCTAAGTGAATAAACAGAAAATTGCACATCTCCCCGCCTACAGAAAAGATATAAAACGTATGCCTACATTTATAATGCAGACCGTATAGTTATACCACACTGCACATAAAGGGATCATTTTCTTGCAGATCATCTAATCTACCTAATTCTCTGCATGAAATGTCCATACACTGCACTCCATGTGGGAGGAGATGGACAAACACTCCGCCAGAGAATGAATTTACACAGGCTCCACATCAAGCATGGCAATACAGATGTTCCTGTAGCGGCCCACTTCAACAGCCATGGACACTGTGAGAGGGACTTTAAAGTCACAGTGCTTATGGGCAACTTCAAAACACAGCAAGAGAGAAAAGAATGGGAAGTTAAACTCATGCTAAAATTTAATACATTACAACATGGTTTAACTAGAGACAAGAGTTTTATGGCCAGATATGAGGGCTGGTTACATCTCTTAGACTGACACAGATAACCTGTCTACAGACCCAAAAGACTTCAAAAGACGTTGCTGGACAGTTGTCTTATCCAAAAATCTTAACCACACATTGTTCCCCTCTCTTGCTAAATTAATCTTAGCCTGCAGAGGTCAATTAATTTTTTACATTTAAGATTTCTCACTTAAAGATTTTCCAATGTTGTTTCTTGCCATAGTGTATATATAAACATTGGGAACTCCAGTTTCTGTATTATATCTTGCCTGAAGAAGAGCCCTGAGTTGCCCCGAAAGGTTGCATATTGTAATCTAATAGTTAGCCAATAAAAGATGTCATTTTGCTTGTCTTCTCACTACAACCAAATATTGAAAATGATCATTATATTTATGATTATGTTAGTTTGTCCAAGAACTTTTGAGCCCCTGAAAATAATGGGGCCATGTATACAAATGTCTCTCTTTTGTAAACAGTCCATACAATATTTTTGTTAAACCCCTTGAATTAAAGCTGAACGTCTACAGTTCAATCACATCTTAATTCCTTTGTTTCAAATCCATTGTGGTTGTGTACAAAGCTAAAATTTTGAAAATTGTGTTACTTTCCAAATACTTATACACCTGACGGTATATTGTACCTGGGCAACACTGGTTACTTTGGGTAGTAACATATAATTTTCCCATTCAGTTATGCAGGGTGCATTCATATTCTTTCAACTGAGCAGAATTAGTCAACTTGATAATAATGTGGTGTAAGAAATAATAGTTTATTTCCATAGTCTAAACTCATCTGAAATAACTCAAAGCACTGCCATAGGAAGATTTGGAATGATTGCAAATCCAACACCATCTGACAGATAATGATTTTTTTTTTTCTAGAAGTGTTTTCAACAGTCTCAAAGTATATGCCTCAGTGAGGCCAGAGAAACCTGACATCATTCACAATTAGGGTTGAACCCCTGATATATTTTAAATCATTTTCATTAGGGAAAAGTGTGTCTGGTGGGTGGGTTTCAGCTGAACTACAGTGTGTTTTGCACAAACCATTGAAGAAAGAATGTTGAGTTTTATTGAATTCCACTCCCCTCCCTCCGATATTGATACAGAGCTCTCTTTCCCAGCATTGCCAAAGGTGGTATACCATTGAGCGTTGTGACAATGATTGATAATGTCTAGAAATGCTGCCAATATACTTCTCTTTACTAGTTAGATTATTTTCAAATGTGAGTGTTTATGGGGGATTAGGGAAGTTGTGAAAACTCTTTTTACAAAGGACCTAACTTGTAAATAGAAAAATGAGTGTGTTGAAGGAAGGAATACAACAGAGGTGCATTACCAAGATCACTGAACGTTGACATACCCCGTGTGTCTTCTAAGGATTGTAATTGAGGGGCAGCTTAAATGCAAATGATCCTGTAATGGAGCAGCAGACAGCATGTCTTTTCCTTAAAGTGTTTTTTTCATTAGTTATTTTAAATATTTTATGTGAGCAGAGTATCTGATCACTCATTAAGTGGTGATAATTATTAATGAGTTGGGCATACAGAACAGCACACAGACAGGACTTCTTAAAAAAATAATAAGAATTCATTGCATTTTTATAGTGCTTTTCAAAGAACTCAAAGCACTTTACACAGCCGCCATTTTACGCCAGTACGCTCACCACACATTAGCTGTTTGGTTGTGAATTGGAGGGATATAGTTAGCCAATCAGAGACAGGGGATGATTAGGGGGACAGAATCACCGGGCCGTGGGGAACAATTTTGCCAAGACATCAGGACACACCATACACTTTTTAAGAAGGATGCCCAAGGATCTTTAATGACCATAGATACTCAGGACCTTGGTTTTACATCTCAACCAGTGACCCCATCTCTGCACTGGGGCATTGAGATTCACATTCACACCACAGGGTAAGTGCACCCCCCTTCTGGCCTCACCAACACATCTCTACCAGCAGCGACCCAAGGTTTTCCTAGATGGTCTCCCATCCAAGTACTGGCTGGGCCCAAACATGCGTATATTCAGCACTTTTTCCTTCTTTCTATTGTCTCAAATTACCAATACTCACAAGTCAGTAGTCTAGATGAAAGTCAGTTACTGCCATGCTGCCTTCTGCTTATAATATTTGTAATGTTAATTTTTAAATATTTTGTCCTTTTTACTTCCATATAAATAATTTAAATCAAAGTCTAGATTTTTTAAAAGTGCATTCCAGACTTTGGAATGACTTTAAAATTAATTTTCTCAACAAGTCTTTTCATCTTCCCCCTCATTGCCTGGATGGTTGCATTATTAATTTACTTCCTGGTGCATCCATGCCAAAAGCTTGTGTTTTTCCTTTATAGCACACTGAAATGAAAGCTATGGTTAAATATATTCAAACAATTTGGCTATTGGGTTTATTTCACCGTCCAATAGTCTCCTCTGAGCTTGATTTTTTTGTGTCTAAACTGATGATTAGGCTGATTCCTGGACTGAGAGGTATAAGCTGTGAGAAAAGACTGTGGACTTTTCTTCTGCTTCTTAAATGAATATTGACTCTTCAGACACAGAGGTTAGGGAAAGCAGATTACATTCATTTTTCAAGTATGTATAATTTTTGGCATGACATTTGGTCAGTAATTAGTGTTGCTGCTCCATTACTCCAAGAATCATTTTTTTATTTTCAGCTATATGAACTTTAAATTCATATTACAATACAATACAATTTATTTTTATATAGCCCAAAATCACACAAGAAGTGCCGCAATGGGCTTTAACAGGCTTTTGACAGAAACCCCAGCCTTGACTCTCTAAGAAGGCAAGGAAAAACTCCCAAAAAAAACCCTAGTAGGGAAAAAATGGAAGAAACTGTGGGAAAGGCAGTTCAAAGAGAGACCCCTTTCCAGGTAGGCTGGGCATGCAGTGGGTGTCAATACAATACAATACACAGAACAAAACGTATTCACTTTCTGTGCTTTCCAAAAGACTTACATATTAGGGATATCTGACACCTTCAAACTGTCCCAGTACAGATGTATGTGAGTGGCTCTTGCCATGTGCCTCACACTATCTTGATGTGATCTGGAGCCAAATGACAGTATTGCAGACGAAGTACTTTAAAAAAAGAAAGAGTTCTGCCTTTCAGATAACCTCAACTTCTTCACATTATTTCACAAATTCTGTACTGTGTAATAATGTGTAACAGATGTCATTTTTAATTAAAGTAAAGTCACATATTGAGAAAGATGATTTGACTGGTTTCAGGGATGATGATAACGTCCAAGGTTGTGCCCGCGATGGACTAGTCTACCAATAAATATTTGTTTCTGCCTTATACCCAACATGGCTGACACACACTTGACTTTCTCTACTGGAATAAGCTAGTTTAAAAAGTGGATTATGATTTACATAGTAGTACTTTTTAGCATAAATGATGGGAATTTCAGCAACAAAGTGTTTTTTGTAAACATTTAAATGTAATAGCATTTATTTTATAAATAACATTATATCACATCACATTTTATTATTATTTATTTGTGTAATTATGTTTTAATAACACTGCCTTTCTGTGGTGGGCTGGCGCCCTGCCCAGGGTTTGTTTCCTGCCTTGTGCTCTGTGTTTGCTGGGATTGGCTCCAGCAGACCCCTGTGACCCTGTAGTTAGGATATAGCGGGTTGGACAATGGATGGATGGATGGGTAATACTGCCTTAGTTCTGTTATTTTCTTTAAATAAAAAGCACACCTCTGCTAAAACATGCTGCTGTCACAAGATGGCAGTAGTTCTGTTTTTTTCATACAAATTGTGAATACCATAAAGGAATGTAAAATTCCATTGCCTAATAATATTTAAAAATAATATATTTCATACCCTTTCTGTACAAATACTTCAGTAAAGGGCAGACTAATCTCATAAAGTATATTTCTTTGCTAAAATTCTTTGAACACGTTACTAAGGGGTTTCAAATAATGGGGCAGTGTACACTTGTATCTGTGCATGAACACTAAGGGTGGTTAATTTCTCTTCTCATTTCTAACTAATACATCAGTTTATTAGGACATGCTGACTTTTTGGTTGTTCATCCATAACCAATTAGCAAGACTTATCCATATTCAAGGTAAATGGCAACCATTTTAAATGGATGATACAGTTTTCAAAGACCTCCTTGTGGCAGGTGTGAGCGTTATTAACCATGGTGGTGACTGCTAATTACCATCTCATGCACCCATGCCCACTAATATTGCTTTATAATTGTTCTTTTGGGGTTTAAAAGTGGAATTACCAAGGTCCACATTTACCTGCTAATATTCAGTATTTTGTCTGATTAAAGCATAATCTGTAATTTCCTGTAAATTTCACATCATGCTCTTTTACTGCTACATTACTGCTACGATTAATACTGTAAATGTTTTATATATTCAGTTTTTTTCCTAGTGGAAGATTTCATTGACATCTTTAATCCTTCTTTTTCATAATCCTGGCCTTGTGAAAGTTTCCAAGCTGGGAAGGAATAAGGACTCATAGCGCAGGAGAGATTTGCCACAGAGACATTCTCCACAGATGGAGAGAAGCACTCCAGCAGTGTCAGATCACTTTTACACACCAGCGAGGTAAGATTTGGACCCACAAAGGAGCAGTAGACATGAGCACTAGGGTAGTGCCTTATAAGTTAAAAATAACGGGACATCACAGTGAAGAAGGACATTGAGGAATGTGAGATGGAGATGGTAAACTTCTGGGCCCATAGGTGTCGGCATGCAATCCCTTCCTGAGAATACTGGGTCCATGTTACCCTTTAAAGGTTAATGTTGAGGCGAAAAAGAGGGAGGCCCAAGCAAACAGTCTTTTTAATGGGCAGCCTACAGTTCTTGATTGATAAAATTTAGATGCTATCAGAGAGACTGTTAATTATGCAGAAACACTTGGGGAAGATCTCAGATCCCTGATGCTGAAGCTTGACTGTAAGTGATCTGAGAGTGTTGAGAGTCTGAGATTTTGGCTTCTGCCATTAATTCTTACATGTTTTTATGTGAAGATTTGATTTATTTTTCTTAATTCTTGTGCTTAATTGATTACTGCATCTTTTGACGTTAGTGGTTTCCTGAAATAACTATCATAATAAATACTTAATTTAGAATTAATTAATTTGATTTCATATTGGAAAATCATATTGACAACTGCCTGTCCAAAGAAATTCAAATGCTTGCCTTTAGATTTGGTTTGGGTCTAATGCACAATAACTCTTTATCATGGGCATAATAGTCGAGGGGCTAAAACCACTTCATGTTAGAGGATATTTAAGTTTAGATTCAGAATGTGAAACAAAACAGAAGAAATATTCAATACCAAAAGAAAAAAAAGTTGCCAAGGTAGTAAGAGAGAGAAGTTGTGACATTTACTTTATAGTCTAGGGGTGGAAAAGCCATCCCACCAAGTAGAACCAATAGGAGCAGCAGTGTCTTGTTTTTCTTTTCTGTTTCATTCTTTATGTGTATTTTGTTTAGAATGATCAATATATTACTTTTAAATCTGTCAAACTCTTTGGTCTTATTTAGTTTGAGTACAGATGCCAGAAGGGCATGTTACTTGCTACAAAATCGGTGGCACCTCTTTATTTACAGCAGTGCCCATCACCAATCCACAGGCAAAAATCGCTATTCTGTAAAAATTAAATTAACAGTAAAAAACACCTTGATAATTTAATCCATCCATTCAACCATCCATCTTCCAAACCTGCTTAATTCTAACCAACGTCATGGAAGTTGGAGTTTATCCCAGCATGCGTAGGGCACAAAAGCAATAATGTATTGTTAAATTGTTTATAGCAAACTCAACTTAGTTTTCAGTTGTTTTCAGTTTTCCATAATATGCTCAATGCAATTTCTTATCTAGAAACATATTTCTGCATGGATATGTGAAATTCTCTTATCCAGTTTCCTGGTTGCTTGGGCAGGGCTTTCGACCCTGTAGTGTTCTTGGCATACCTTTGCCCATGTTTGTGTGTGTGCAGTTTGAACCTTTTTTTTATCAATCTGGAATTGAAGGCTAAAGCCCATTAAGTGACAAACGACCAGTTTTTATGACACATTTTAAAGGGTGCATGAACTTGTACATCTCAATAGTTTGGAGAAGGCATTATTAGGACGAGTCACGCTGATTACTTACATACAAAAAGGTTAGCACATTGCCGATTGGATAAAACTGGAAATTTATTAATGTATATTTCCTTTTCTGTTTTCAGTGTTAAATATATGATGTTGAGGCTAAAATATCTTCTAACACTGCACTTTAATAATAATAATTCTTTACATTTATATAGCGCTTTTCTCACTACTCAAAGTGCTCTCCAAACGTGCTCATTAAGTAAGTAAGTAAGTTTAAAATGTCGATCGTGCGGTTATTTCTGTTGATTAATTCATGATTTCATTATTTATAGCTAATACTGTTACCAAGTGTCTCTCTAGTGCCTTTCACATCTACATGTACTCTCACTGCAGTGTCTGTCGATTAATAAACAGGCTGTAGCATATCTGTCTAGTGCCTTCTCTATGTTTTATATAGCGCCTTCTCTCACTGCCTCTTATACAGTGAATTCCCTGTTGATCTGTCTCTGCCTTTTATATAGTAGCTTAAGAAAGTTTTGATAATTTTTTTTTCAGTGTTTTTGAAAATAAAAAGACGTCTTGATCAATCTCTGTGAAGCATGTATTCTGCTAAATAGTTTGCCATTATCATTTAATTAGCTATTTCACACAAGTAAGTCCCCGGTAAGCTTTTTTTTATATAATTCTTTATCCAGTTTTCTTGGTTAAAAGTGCCCACTGGCATGTATAGTTAGTTAGTGTGCTATCTACTTTTATAATAAACGTATAAATAGTATGTATGTGTATGTGTGCAATATCTATACAAATGTTTATGTGTATGTGTAGATTCATTTGAATCATCATTTGTATAGTACCTACTTGATGGTTTCCATTTTTCCATGAGAGGGAATGTTTATATTTACTGGACTTTCTTGAGCTTTCTCCACCTTAGGTCAAAATGCAGAGGAGGCCAACAGTATTTTTCCAGGGCGTGTGAAAGTGACTTTTCGTAAAGGACCATAAGGCTTTTTGCGCCATGACGCATCTAAGGAAGCAAAAACACTAAAGGACAACCCACAGTTGAGGGACAAGTCTGCCCCACTGAAGCAAGAGACTGTCCGAAGAAATGCCATCAGGATTGTCTTGGAAAGAGCGGGTGATTCCACTGACAAATTGGAGGTACTTAGAGAGTATGTTCTCCAGTTCGGAAAGTATAAAAGTCCTTTAGGTGGTTCCTTGAAAATGATGTAGGATATGCAGTCTACATCGTTCAAAATATTCAGAAGGAAAGAGACACAGGAGTCTTCTTTGAAGGTGGAAACAGCAAGGACAGTCTTCTGTCATTTGAGGAATATGCACTCAGCCTTCAGGAGATAAAGTCTCTTCTGGATTATGAAGTAGAGAGACCAACTCTTCCAGCATATTCAGAAGATGAAAACCTTGTTGGTTTTGGTGTGAGAGGGAAGAGCACCTGGAAACAAATCTGGGAGGGCAGGGCAGATGGTTATGCAGCTTTTATCATGGCAAAAAATGTGCAGTAGGTACAAAAATGTACCGTTTGCAACAGTATCTGTTGAGGAAAAGCCAGGCTGCAGTCACACCATCTTCAACTACTCAGTCTACTGAATCTTTGCCATCCAATCCAAGTAAACTGTCTGGTGGGTATCCTAAGTAATGCTAAAATCCTACGTTATTTCACATACTGTATATAGACATTTAATTTCAAGTCTTTCATTTTTATTGTGTTTTTGTCTATGTCAATACACCTATTTATTTATTTATTTATTTTTTAATCTAGTGTTTTTTCCCTTAGAAATGGATGACGATGAAGAATTGGAGAAGGCAATGCTAAACATACCTCCTTCATTACTCCTGCTCCTGACCCAATATGGTAACCAATATGATACATATAGCACTACAAGTGTTAGATGTTTTCAGTCTTTTTTTTTTTTGGTGTCCACTAACCACTTTCCACCATTTTGATTTTTAGAAGCTGAACCACAACTCCTGGGGCCACCAACATAAGAAAAAGGTTTTCAGCATAAGTTCAGATCTGACAACCAAAAGATGAATTTATCCGTTCAATAGTTTATTATATTGGTCATGTTCTGACCATGTTCAACTAATAAAGTTTTTTTGTTCATGTTACAGTAACAATATCAAAAGAACAAAATTATTAATTTCAAACAATGAGAAGGGTAAGTGTTATTTTATTGTTTTGCATGTTCAAGTGTTCTAGTGCTTTATCTGCTCAAGTAAGCTGTGGACATTCACAAGACGTGTTGTAATGAGGGTATAGCATGCTGAATTTTATTATCACATTTAATTGAGCAGACAACGCATGAGGCAGCTTACATCGACAATTTTCAAACATTTTTTTCAACTTTGATAACTGCTGTTTCTTTATTTTTTGGTTTCCTCCAAGGTGATTCCACTTCATGTGTGACTGTGTCTAAACCACCTGATGAAGTACCTAGCTCTGTGCATTCAGTACTGTTAGGTGGTAAACTTGATTCTGCTTTTTTGGTAATTTATAACAAAAATAAAAGCCTACACATTAGTTTAAGCAAATCAAATGTGATTTTGCATCTATACAGATCCAGTTGTAAAGCAACCAGTGCCCATTCCTCCAGAGCTGCCGTGTCTTGTTCAGGAGTCAACTGCAACTCGGCTTGAAGTGTTGTCAACATGTAGGTCACCAGTTCACTATAATTTACAAAGTTCTCAAATTCTGCTTGTCTATTGTTGTAATTTACTTGTTTCTTCCCTGTAATGTTCTTCACTTCTTTTCTACTCTGTACAGCAAGGACAATACATTCCACAACTGCCACTGTGTCTAGGACTCCATTAAGGCACAAGTCCAAAACAACTGGTAAGTATGAACTCTAAATAGAATAGGCTTTAAAATGTTACCATTTCCTATAAAATTCCATAGTCAATCTACATGCACTTAAAACCTTCTATTGAATTTCTTCTCAGAATCTTCAGTGCCTCAACAGTCTTCACCTCTCCTGCAAACAACAGGACAAGCTGCATCACAACAGGCGATACCCAGGGCTCAGAGTACGTTCGCAAGGATTTAGTCCCCATCTTCTTTTTGTGTCTCCACTTACCAGTATACACATAAAACCCCTTAACAATGAAAAAATTAATATTTATATTTGGGATTACAGGTGGTTCTGCCCCTCTGCAGTATCCAGGGTACGATCATGACATTAGTCTGTAGAACTGCTACCAGCAGCAGAAGGTCTGGATGAAAACAGAGCTGGAATTGATGGGGCTGTGGCCCGGCTCCCTCCCTGTTCACCACCCAATGCAGATGGTGTCTTTGTGGCATTTCCCATCTCAGCCTGAGTTGACAGACTGCACTTTTGAACATCCATCGCCCAAGTACTTTCAGCTTCACCCCTTATTCATCTGGAAGCCTGAAAATGCCAACTTGATGGGCAGGCTGAGGAACAACTATGTTCTGCCATGACTTCAGGGTTGTCCACAACCACATACAGTGATCCCTCGCTATATTGCACTTCGACTTTCGCGGCTTCACTCCATCGTGGATTTTAAATGTAAGCATATCTAAATATATATCACATATTTTCCACTGGTTCGCGGATTTCCGTGGACAATGGGTCTTTCAATTTATGGTACATGCTTCCTCAGTTTGTTTGCCCAGTTGATTTCATACAAGGGACGCTATTGGCGGATGGCTGAGAAGCTACCCAATCAGAGCACGTACGTATTAAATAAAACTCCTCAATGATATACGATATGCTTCCCGTGCAGTGTTTCACACACTTAAAAGCTCTAACAGCCCGTATTTTTCATTGTTTGCTTTTCTCTGTCTCTCTCACTCTCTCTGACATTCTCTGCTCCTGACGGAGGGGGTGTGAGCAGAGGAGCTGTTTGCACAGTGGCTGTTTGCTTAGAAGATACGGACGCTCCTCTACAAAATGCTGAAAGGCTACCTTCACATTGATCCCTTCATTGTGGCCGCTTTATCACGGTGCTTGGATACTTAAAAGCGCAACAGCCCTGTTGATTTTTGATTGTTTACTTTACTCTCTCTTTCTGACATTCTCCGCTCCTGACGCGCGCCTTGAAGAGGAAGATATGTTTGCATTCTTTTAATTGTGAGAAAGAACACAATTACACAATGCTCTGATTGTTTCATGTGGTCAGCCAAAATCAAGATACGAAAATGAGTTCATTTCTATTCTTCTAATAAAGTTTTTAAAATGTATGAATCAGAGGGACTGACAGATCCGAAAATGTAATTTAAAGATTTTGCAGAAACTGAGTTCTTTCAGCAGGAACTAAATGCCACAAGGAAGAGAGTAGAAGAAAAAGGACAACAGAAATGGAAAAGGCCTGATCCGCAGCCTCGGGGTCGCATCTGTTGATTTTGCCAGTTGCAGCTCAAGCAGGGTCCTAACAGCCCTCATATGCATGTGGCATTTCCAGGGCGCCCTGGCAAATACATTTACTGCCCAGCCAAGGTCTTCTACCTTTATAAGGATAAGGGGATGGAAAAGGAGATGACTAAGAAAGAATTCCAATCATCAGCTTTTTATGAAACAGAGAGGAGGAGGTGGGAAGAGGAAAAGAGGGAAATAAAAAAAGAACTAGTTTATTGAATAATTGGGAAAATATGCTGCCTTTCTTTGTGGTGCCTCTTTGGTTCTCCCGAGTTTCTCTGTATAACTGTGAGGAACATTTACAGGACTGTTGTTTAGCAAAGAGCTGAAAGTTCGCAAGTCTTTCACAAATTTTATAAAACTGGTAATCTGTCTCATGCTAAATATGTTTCAATAATTATGTGCATATGTTTTTTTCTGTTGTTGAAATATTTGGTTTAAATTTTTTGTGTGAGACGTTTTTTCATTATTAAAGTAAAAAACATTGCTATGGCACAAAAAATGTGTCCTGTATGTTTCAGGGTGAGATTTCACCCCAGTCTTAAGCACATTACAGATTAAACAATACATTAAAAAAAACTCCATTGTCGTTGTGTGGAAATTAAAATTAACAATGCACAGTTAGACCCTGCATCAAGTAGTTAGTGGGCTATGGTTGGATGAGAAAATGCAAATGCTGTGGACTGAAGATTAGAGAAATCCTGTAACTTTGAGGAAAAAAAAAATGAAGCAGGATAGGAGACCAGACGGTTGTGGCGAGTGCCCTCTTCTACGCGGTGGTGTGCTGGGGATGCAGCATAAAGATGAAAGACGCCTCACGCCTGGACAAACTTGTTAAGAAGGCAGGCTCTATTGTAGGAGTAAAGTTGGACAGTTTAACATCTGTGGCAGAGCGACGGGCACTAAGCAAACTCCAGTCAATCATGAAGAATCCACTGCGTCCACTGAACAGTGTCATTTCCAGGTAGAGGAGTAGCTTCAGTGACAGACTTTTGTCACTGTCCTGCTCCACTGACAGACTGAGGAGATCGCTCCTCCCCCACACTATGCGACTCTTCAATTCCACCCGGGGGAGTAAATGCTAACATTACTCAAAGTTATTGTCTGCTTTTTATTTTTATTACTATTTAATTTAATATTGTTTTTTTTTTTGTTTTTTTTTGTATCAGTATACTGCTGCTGGATTATGTGAATTTCCCCTTGGGATTAATTATCTATCTATCTATCTATCTATCTATCTATCTAGAATCACAGCTTTGCTTCCAGCGACCAGAGGACATGATGAGAGTGAAAATCTTATCAATAAGGGCAACTTTAGAAATTGTTCAGAATTGTTTTGCAAAACCTGTTCACATCTTGACAGCTCATTTTGTCATCTGTGTTTTCTAGAATTCTGGCATGTTACAGCCCACACAAAATCATTGAATTGTTTCATCTTTAGAAGATCTAGGATGGGGTCAAAACATATTTTTTTTGCAAGTAGATGAGATAGCAGATATTTAATATAGTGCATAGCTACCGATTATAATAAGACGAGTTACATAGATATTGCTTGTGTAATTTCTTTGTGAGATGTAAAAACTGAAGCAAACTTCTGGAAGGCTGACAAGATTATTAAAGTATTTGTTCAGAGTAAGCAGTACAATGTAGATGTAGATGAGGTCTGGTGTTACTAATTATGTTTTCTCTTTCCATTAATGATAGCCACACACAAAGCAGTAAGCACATTTGTTATTACAGTTACACAGTGGCATCAATGTATAATTTTCTGAAATAATTAAGTACTGAAATTCTCTAAAGTAGGGCAGCACGGTGGCGCAGTGGTAGCGCTGCTTCCTCACAGTTAGGAGGCCCGGGTTCACTTCCTGGGTCCTCCCTGCGTGGAGTTTGCATGTTCTCCCCATGTCTGCGTGGGTTTCCTCCAGGCGCTCCGGTTTCCTCCCACAGTCCAAAGACATGCAGGTTAGGTGGATTGGCGATTCTAAATTGGCCCTAGTGTGTGCTTGGTGTTTGTGTGTGTCCAGCGGTGGGTTGGCACCCTGCCCGGGATTGGTTCCTGTGTTGGCTGGGATTGGCTCCAGCAGACCCCCGTGACCCTGTGTTCGGATTCAGCGGGTTGGTAAATGGATGGATGAATTCTCTAAAGTGTTAATACATCACATTTAAGTTATAGTGATGTGCTATGATATAAACTCTTGCTGTTAAAGTCTGCTTGGTATTTCATTTAAATGATTTGCTCTTTCATCTTCTTAAGATGTGCTATATTAAGAAAATGAAGTCCAGTACATGTGCAGCAGAGGGGGTGTAGTATATTTGATCTGATAATCTTTTAATAATTTTGGCAAGGCTGTGAACATTGTAATCCCCCTGATATTACATCCGCATTTTCAGTGAAACTACAAAAACACAGAAATAAATGTAGGTATGAATATTGTGGAAAAATAATTTTTGGGTAGCATAGCATTCATCTTTAAGAAATAGCATAAAGGGTTAATAAATGTCGGAAACAAGATAAAGGTCAAGTGAACAACAAAATGTGCACTGAAATATAAGAATTGGTTTAGGAAAAATACTGAGATGGTCAAGTAAATAAATAATGTACCAGAAGAAAGGCTGATGTAATATACAAAATGCACTGAAGGATGACTAAGAAATCAGCAGATGTCCTATAAACGAGAGTGGACAGTTGTTATATGCACAGAAATTTCAAGGATGGTGGTGAAACCCAGAGGTATAAGAAGAACCAGAATATAATATAAGACTTTTATTTTATATAAATCATTTGGGTGTAAACTAAAGGACCAACCAGAGCAAAATGTATGCATTGATTGACACTGTATGTAAATTCAGTAGTTTATAAAATGAACCTCTATTCTGTGTTTCTTAGACCATTCTGACCATGCTGTAACACACTGCTCTTGAAGAATGCTCCCTCCAAGGCATTTTGCTAAGGAGTCATTAAAAGACACAATGAGCAGCTTTTCTCCTGCGTGAGTACTGAATTGTCCTGTTACAGGACATTTCTCTCTTTAATAAGATGTTAAATTTCGACCACAATATATGTCCTGAAATTAAAATATAAGAAATCCTCTCCTGTAATATGTCTCTTTTCTGCTTTGTGAGACTCTGCCCACCAAAATGTCTGTGCACGTCTGTGCTCACTTTTCCCAGTTCTGAGTCATTTCAAGCCAGGATTCTGCCCCAGACACTCTGGTGGCCATGTACCCAAGCTAATGGATTTAAGCAGAGAAGCAGATCTTGTAAGTACTGCACTTGAAATGCTCGGTGCTTTATTTCTCCCAAATGCAAACACACACATCCTCTACATGGTTTCTCTGAATAGCTTTGTGCCTTCTGACAGCAGAGTGTGCACACCCCACACAGATAAAGTGCAGGCTGGGTACTGACCCTTGATGTCTACAGCATTAAGAGAACAGCACTCATTTCAATAATGGTAATACAATATTTTAATGTAAAGTACTTTTTGACAGGCGACAAAATAGATAATAGTGAAACAAATCAAAAATATGAAGTAAGTAATATTATTAAGCTCATATTCTACTTTAATTGTTCTGTCCTTTTGCTTCTTAATATCAGTTTCAGGAAGAATATCTTCCCTTATATTCCATACACTCCATTTCAACTAACTTCCAGCTAGGAATATATTTTTAACTACAATACCCAATAACATTCTTATATTTGCTTGGACTACAAAGTATTCTGATCACTACTCTGTGTATATAACCCAATAAAAAGCACATTTCATAAATTTCAGAAATAACTTTTCTGAAAGGTATCCCACAAGGTCTCCTTCAGTTCCTCTTCATCCTGAAAGCTTTTCTATGCAGATGCCCTTGCAATCTGGGAGACAGGTGTTCAAAGCTAGGGAACAGATGGGATGCAAGAATTGTTGAAAAAGTGTTATTGCTAATATGCTCATGGAAGCAAGGGTGTGAATCTTCAATCAAAGCTACTTTGCTTTATTCACTTAATGGGACTTGTTCAGAGATCATGAAATTTTCAATACTTCATTTTGTGGCAAAACTTTGTTTTCCCTGTGAGTCCCATCTATCCATTATGAAACCTGCTTAAACCTGTTCTGCCTCACAAGGCCAAGGCCCATCCTAAAAACACAGGCATTATGTAGGTACAAACATTGAATGATTTCTCAATAATGTATATGAAATCCTAAAATATCTTCTAAATGTGATCCTTACTGGAAAAAGTCTCATTATATCCATCCATCCATTATCCAACCCGTTATATCCTAACTACAGGGTCATGGGGGTCTGCTGGAGCCAATCCCAGGCAACACAGGGCACAAGGCAGGAAACAAACCCCGGGCAGGGTGCCAGCCCACCGCAGAGACTCATTATAGTCACGTTTAATTATTTATTGCCTATTGGCCATTGAACATGACTATTTCAGTGGCAAAGGGATATTTTTAAGAACCTTTAAAATGCAAAACTGCCCAGCTACCATTACTGGACACAACTAAACAGGCTTAGCTCAGTCTGTGAGTAGGGGTAGTTTCCCAACTTAGCCTTTTTTTATACCACACACCAATG
Source organism: Polypterus senegalus (assembly GCF_016835505.1). Lineage (NCBI taxonomy): Eukaryota > Metazoa > Chordata > Cladistia > Polypteriformes > Polypteridae > Polypterus > Polypterus senegalus. The sequence goes on from NC_053157.1 coordinate 140,163,973, forward strand.
GATGTTTGCTGAACTGAGTTCCCAACTCTTGACTAAATGTTTCTGTGGCTGGGAGCCTTTAAACCTCATTCCAGGGTAGGTTTGGATAATGTTTCTGACTCTTTCAGGACTGGGGACAATTACGGCAAATAAGTCTCTAGCAGTCCCAGATGAATTGCATTCCAGCACCCTTACCAACATTTAAAGAACGAAATCTTCAAAGGCAGCTTCTCGTTTACTTACTCTGAGTTGGTCAACAAGCTGCCTCTTCTTCTCCCGCAGAGTTGCGTTCCTGTTGGTCCTCAGGGCCCACTCTATTAGAAGTTGAGAGTACCTGAGACTGTAGTGCGTTTCCAACTGTTTTATCGTTAACAAGAAAGCACTTTTCTACTCTTTACAGTGCAACAATATCAGTTTTTGATTATTATTATATATCTAGCAGACACTTTATTCAAAGTGGCTTACGAGATTAGAATACATTACAATTGTTTCCATTTTTCTTTCACAAACACAAGCAGGTCAACTGACTTGGTCAGTGTCACACACTGCAGGAGAGGCAGAAATTGAACTGGAGACCTTTTTGTTTAAAGTTCAGTGCCTTAACACTATACCTCACTACCAGCCAATGCCTCTGTTCCTCTGTAATGAAGATTTCCTTCCTTCACTGCAAAAAATGTAATCTAAGCAAGTGAAAGTATTCATATCATAACACTAAATCTTGTTTTCCCTATTGTTAGAATTATTGACTTATCAAAAAATTTGTATTTTCGATTATTTCGTTTACTTTAAGAAATCTTATCAAGTAAAATTTTCTTACTGCATTAGGCAGATTTTTTTGCTAAATAAAAGCAAAACAATTCCCATTTAAAGGTTATTTGTCAAGGTTTTGCATACTTATGTTTGCAGTGATATGCGAAAATGCATATCACCGACAAAAGATTACTGCCAATAGGTGATTCCTGTCTGCTCACAATGGCATGTAAAGTGTTTTTCTAATGTCAGTATCCATTAATTTATCCTTAACTCATTCTCTCTGGCCTCTTTTAGGACATTCTATGCACTGAGTTACCGTAGCGCTGCTTCTGTCCCTGAAAATTCCTTGAAAATAACAAAATATTCTTTACTGTTTTATTATAAGATGATAATTATGGATGTACAAGAATAATGTACAGGATATATTAAAATAGTATTGTTGAAAACAATGTTTATAGTATCTCAGTTTTTCAGTTCAATTAGTGAGAAGTCCAGCAAAATGACACCTTTTATTAGCTAACTAAAAAGATCAGAATAGGCCATTTGGGCCCCTTCTTCAGGCCAGATGACAATTAAAAGTGAATTTTTGCTTGACTTCTCACTACATCTGTAATGGCTAACACGGTGCAACACCCTAGTACTACAGTTGAAGTTTTAGTAAATGATATAAAATTGAATATCTTTTAGAGTATACTGGAATAATCAAAAGGAATTTCTTTATCCTTGACTACCTACTGCAGGCTAAATATTAACAGATTTTTTTATGCATCTTTGCAAATGTTATGCCGCAGCTGATCCCAAGTTGATGTAGCACAGACCTCATCTGGAAGTGCTGGAAATGTCAATTGGATTAGTCATGAAGAAGGAGCAGGCTATTCATTTACAAACAGAATTTTAAAAATCTTGCCAATTCAAACAAATGTAGCCAACAATATGACTCAAATAATATTTGGAGCAAGTATTATTGACATATGACCTGAAATATGATAATGAAATTTTATGCTCAAACATGTTCCTGTTTGGGATATGCATTGGAAAATTCAATATACCATATATATATATATATATACAGTATATGGCAGAGCAAAAGAAACAGAAAATACACACAAATGAACGTGCACACATATACACAGATATATACGAGGGATGTTCAAAAAGTTTCCGCACTTTTTTTTAACTCAATTTATTAAGAATTTCAAGAACAAATTACTTTTCTACATAGACATCTTCCTTTGAGATGCAAAGATGATTTCCCAGCGTCGTACCAACTTTTTAATGCCCAATTACTACTCCTCCCGCCTTCACTGTTTCCAATGAAAATACAAAAGTGTGGAAACTTTTTCAGTGTCCCTCGTATATACAAAATATAGTTAGGCACAACATTAAAATCACTGATAGGTGAAGTGAATAACATTGATCATCTTGCTACAATGGCACCCATCAAGGGGTGGGATATGTCAGGCAGCAAGAGAGCAGTCAGTTCTTGAAGGTGATGTGTTAGAAGCAAGTTTAAGGATCTGAAGGAGTCTGACAAGGGTAAGATTGTGAATGATAGACGACTGGTATCAGAACATCTCCATATTGACATGTCTTGTGGGGTGTTCCCAGTATGCAGTTGTTAGTACCTACCAAAAGTGGTTCAAGAAAGAACAGCTTTTGAACCAGCTTCAGGGTCATGGGTGCCTAAGGTTCATCGATGTGTGTGGGGAGCAAAGAGTAGCCTGTCTGGTCCAATCCCACAGGACAGCTGCTGTAGCATAAATTGCTGAAAAAAAACCTAATGCTGGACATGAGAGAAAGGTATCAGAACACACTAGTGGCTTAGTATAGGGCTGTGTAGAGTGCCAATGATCAGTGTCAATGCTGACCCTTGTCCCCTGTCAAAAGCACCTACAGATGGGCATGTGATTGTCAGAACTAGAAGAAGGTGACTTGGTCTGATGAATCATGTTTTCTTTTAGATCAGGTTGACAGCTGGGTGTGTGTGCGCATCATTTACCTGTTAAAGAGACAACAGCAGGATGCACTAAGGGAAGAAGGCAAGCCGGCAGAAGCAGGGTGATGCTAAGGGCATTTTTCTGTTGGGAAACCTTGGATCTTGTCATTCATGTGTATACTGCTTTGATGTGTATCACCTACCTAAAGATTGTTGCAATACATGCGCACCCCATTGTGTTATTCCCTGATGGTAGTGACCTCTTCCGGCAGAATAATACATACTGCCTTGGTACTCCAGCCACTGTAAAAAAACCTCACACTGTTCAGTGTGGTGCTGAGGTGTCACCCGTTGCACGGTTGCACTCAGATCTCAATCCGGGTGCGGCAATGCACTCAAAGCAGCGCATGCCCCCAACACTGCAAAAATTGTTCAGGAACAGTTTGAGAAACATGACAAAGAGGTCAAGGTGTTGACTTGGCCTCCAAATTCCTCAGATCTTAGTTTGATCGAGCATCTGTGAGAAGTGCTGGAAAAATAAGTCTGATCCATGGAGGCCCCATCTCACAACTTACAGTACTTAAAGGATCTGCAGCTAAATGTCTTGGTGCTAGAGACCACAGGACACCTTCAGAGGTCTTGTGTATATATGCTCTCTTTATATATCTTTATATACAGTATACTGTATATATTTGGCCAGACTCTGACCAAAGGGGCCTTTTTACAAAAAGTGGCATTTAATATTCATATTAGATTGGCAAAACCAAGGGTTGCTCTTTTTAATGTCAGTTTAAGATTTTTGTTGTTGGTTATTTATTACTCATGGTATTAAAGTATGCTTTTCAATTTTCCAAAACTCATTTTTGATCACTTACACAGCAGATTTGGAAGACTAGAGCGGCCATACCTCATTTTGATAATTTTCAGCTAGACAAAAATCAAATAAGGTCATTGTGCCATATCATAATCCTGGGATATTTTATCTTTGTACCACAACACTCAGGCAGAGAGATATATTAAAACAGATTGCTTCATGCCACGCATGGCCTTTGAAGTCAATTATAATCCCAGAATGTAGAGAATTTAGTGTATCTTGCATCAGTGAGCAGGCAATGGTGCACCAGATGTGTCTCTGTGGCAGACTAAAAAGGGAACAATAACACTGACTTATTCTGTAGGGATGCAGTTTTATGTCTCTAGACTTCACAGCTTATGTTTTATACAATCCTTTATGACATTAAGTATGGATAATTTAGTATTTCTGCTTCTTTGAATATCAGGTTAAGGTCAGCTTTATGTTCTATTTGTCCCAGAGACCTCAGTGTTGTTACCCACACTTGCATTCTTCGCAAAATAATTATATACATATCTTTAAAAATATTTATTTATTTATTATAAACAGATGCTGTTTTATTTTATTTTAGAGCAAGCTAACAAACCACTGGGATAAACACCATTAATCTGATATGACAGTGTTATGCTAAAGAATGACATATCAGGGAAGAAAATGCATTCTAGAAAAAGAAAGATAAATTTACGTTGTGAGTGTAACTCTAAAATCCTATTTTGGATTATTATATATGTCATTTTTCACAGAACAATATTTACCACTATTAACGTTAAGCTGTTGAAAAGCCATGATATTCAACTTCATTGCTTTATTTTTAACTGCTTCATTTTCCTAAAGAGATTATGACTTCCAGGGTACACATCACCAGCTAAATAACTTTTAGCTTGACAAAAAGAATAAAAGAGGCAAAATGAAAGGGGTAAAAATGTATCTTAAAAAATGTATGCATACCTCATAATATGATACCCTAAATGCATTTCCAGTAAAGGGGGACCTAGTTTATTTTGTTTTCAAATTCTAGTTAAATCACTGATCTAGAATGAATGTCATATTGATCGTTAGGTTTACCTACAATGAGATTAAAAATGACTGAATTACAGACATACACATCAGGCTCAATAACATCAATATTTACCCAACCACTTAACTCTCACAATAAAATTAATTTTTCTGCTACCTGCCTCTAGTAATCTTAATTTTATCCAAGTAATATGTAACCTCTGACATTTTCTTGGAAACGTTTCTGTGATTTGTGTTTCCTGTTTCAAACAAAAGTCAGACAAGAACAGTAGTGAGCTATTCTTTAAAAACATAATTGTATGAAATTTTTGTGACTGGATTACCTAACATTCATTAATATTTCTGAGTTGGGGGGAAAATATATGGAAATGGCTACACATCATGCATGAAGACATTTTAGATATATTTGTCAATTGTTGAGGTCAATTTCAACCATAATTAAAAACTGCAAGGACAGTAAGATATATTTTGTACATTTACAGTAGTGAAGTAGATTGAGTCCTTCTCTTTAACTTGAATGTAATGGATTTCATATTTCTAAATTTGGTTAATTAAAATTGAGAACCATGCTAACTGAATCCTTCACTACTCATCAAATGATATAAAAACAGAACATTGTTTCTGTATTGCTGGCCATGGATGGTAACCATCCTGCAGCAATTTGGTGGAGGGCAATATAATTTACTTGTAATTTTGCTTGTTCAGATCACTTTTGTGTGTGTGTAGGTAGTTAATAGTATAATAGTAACCATTCATCCATTTTTTTACACCTGCTTTTCTAGTTCAGCATCATGGGGATAACCTTACAGCCTTAATGGTACTTTTAATTACAAATTCAATTGACCTAAGAAATATTTTTGGTTCTTTTTATAGCATCTGTATGTACACCTTAATATGTAATTTAATCACCTTTCTAATGTTTCTTTATGTGTCTTAATTAAAAGGACCTTACCCAGAAGTTTAGGTAATGGATTATGTACCACCATCACCATCTTTTAAAATAAAGGGAAATACATGTTTATACTTTGAGGGTGTCACACACAAGTGAATGGGAGGGAGCTTTATGGACCAAGTTAGGGTAATTCCATGCCAGGCCAGGGGGTGGCAGGGTGCACTAACCTTTGTTCTGTTGTCTCTGCAGACAAAAACCGAGTAAACCTGTCTGATCCAACTCTAAAGATGTCACTTCCAGTTCCGGCAACCAAAAGCATGTCCCTCAATCCCAGATGCACACTTCTGGGTTCACTATGCCACTTACTGTTTGGACATTTAAAACCACCATCTTTTCCAACCATCCTCAGTTCAGTTACGGACTCCAATACATGCACAGCTGTGCTACTTTCAAACCCTTTACACACAGGGGAAAAAAATGAAGGCCTGGATGTCTAAATCTCAACTCACTACTATTCCTGAGATACTGAGAAGAATTGTTGTTCTTTACATAATCCACATTTCTCTTTCTGGACTTGGCCAGTGGTCATGAAGGCCTTTTGGGGGCAGTCATTTTAGGATAACTACTGAGTGTGAAGGTGTTTTGACTAGCAGTACCAAGAAGATGAAGGATGTTATACAAAGTTTATACTGAAGACATGAAATGAATATTGATGTCTCCGAAGAATCCCTTAGGTTTTAATGAATTTGCACTAAAATCTAGGTGACCAGTGAAAGAAACGTTTGTCTTAAACACTCCCATTAGACTCATTCTTATGCTCATGCTACCCACTATACAAATAGCTATGCCATTAGTTTGGAGAGATACAATTCACTTTAGAACATACAGTTAAAAAGATAAGTCCAAGTTGTTATTATTGATAGCTTAGAATGGCTCTCCTCCAAGCTAACATACCTATAGAACAGTCTGGCCTAATACCTCGCTAAAATCTTGCTACAGATAGTGAAATAGATTATGATTTTTTTTGTGAATGGGGTTTTCTGACCATTACTGACACTCAAAACTGAGAACGTAATTCAGATATAGAAGTCTAAAATTGTAACAGCTTCTTTGTGTTGTCTTTTTTTTGTTAGTTACCATTTTTTTTTATTTTTAAAACGTTAGTAAAATTACAAATGTAGTTAATTGGACTGTGAATTTTTTTATTACACACCAGTCACAATGGTTGAACATCTTAGTAGCCGTATAATTAATGAAAACTATGTGAAATGCAGCTACAACATTATTATAATATCTTTTAGAATAAAAAGAAGGAAGCACTTGTTTGCATTCAGCACCTTAACCACATTTATTCAGTACTACAGACCGTCTGCCTAACTGAGCTCCTGAATGTACGCCCAATTGACTCCAGGAATGGAGCAGTTTATACCCAATTCCTGGAAGCATAACTGGGACATTTATAGATTTTTCTTTCTGATGTAAGAGGTAGCAGAGGCTATTATGCTATATTGTCATCTGTTGTCCCCTGGGCACAATGCAGCTCTGCTCAGTTCACTTTCTTTTATTTAAAGGGCTGTGTAGTCTAAACGGCAATTGATGGCCAGACCTAACGTTGGTATTACACTGCTGGACTCTTCAGCTGCCACATACAACATAATTTTTAGAGGATTTCTTCTTTGATCATTGTGGCTGCTCTCAGTAAATGGCTCCTTGCACAAGAGTTCTGGAAAAAAAAAGCATAAAGTAATTTTCTGTTAAAGTATATCTAGAACAATTGCTCTCTTGGCAAATCTTTTACATTTTTGGTCCTTTTTACTCATTCTGGTGTGTGTACAGATCATAGTACTGTACGTGTGTATATATATCTAACTATTTATGTATTTATTTATTTAAAGAGCTTCTGCAAAAAGCCAAATTTCCCCCTTGGGGAAAAAGAAAAAGAAGTTATCTTTTACTATTAGCATGTTGTTTGAAAATTGTATTTAGACTAAAGTTTGTCGATAAATCTGGATATATATACCATTCTATAAGAATAGTTCATGTGTACCCTGTAAATTAACATTAGTATTTACCAGTGTTTTTGATCATTGTATAGCCTTAATGAAGATAACCTGTACAATTGGCAAAATCAACAACCAGCTACCTATCTGACCACGAGTGCCAGTAGCGTCACACAGCTACCATCCTAGCTCGCCAGACCATAATAAAAATATCTTTAAAAAATAATTAAAACTTCCTATTTTTGACATAGGAGGAAAGTGGAAAACTGGAAAAAGTACACTCTTATACAAATAGGATCCACAAAACCACCCATGCCTACATTATTCTGGGTAATTTAAGAGATTTCATAATATAGAAAGCTTGCTTCCTTATTCTGAGGAAGACAAATATTTATGGTCTATAGCTATCTATCTATCTATCTATCTATCTCTTCTTCTGGCATAGACAGCTTATTGGGAAAATGCATACTTTTAAAACTTCACTTTTTCATTGAGCATGGAAAAAGTTTCTATTGTAGTATGACACTCCTATTTTTGTTGTTAAAGCTTGTAGGCACCCTTTATAGGATGTTTTAAATTGCTACATTGTTTTAATGCTTAATTATTCATTAGTTTTTACTAAACGTTTATTTGGGAAAATATGCATTTAGTTGCTCACTCATTTATGTTCTAAACCTCTTTATTCCAATACAGTGTGACAAAGAATCAAAGTGTACATAGGCAACATTGAATACAAGATAGGATCCAGCTCATCACTGGGCACACTAACTTAGGTCTGATCAATTTGCGGGTGACAACCTTCATATTTTTGTCGGGTGGAACCAGAGAAAACTCACCTGATCACAAGGAGAACTTGCAATGATCCCTCACATCCCTACAATTATAAAGCATCTGCACTAAAAACTGTGCCACCACAGGTGAGAGCTATGGTGGCCTTAAAAGGCAAAGTGCAAAAACAAAAAAGAAAAAGAGTGCAAAATGAACCTTAACAAGTGAGAGTGTCAAATTCACTTTAAAAAGTGACAGCATGAAATAAAAAAAAATAAAAAACTGTGACAGTAAAATTGACATTAACAAGTAAGAGTGTAAAATGAACAAAAAGTGAGAGGATAAAATTGACATTAAAAATCTGGAGTGTAAAATTAGCAATAAAAATCGACAGCAAGAAATTCACAATAAAAAAGTGAGAGCGTGAAACTGACACAAAAAAGTGAGTGTGAAATCAGCATTAAAAATTGAGAGTGTGAAATTAAAAATTAAAAATCCAGAGTGTAAAATTAACAATAAAAAGTGAGTGTGAAATTAACAAAAAAATGACAGCATAAAATCAGCTTTAAAAACTGAGTGTGAAGTTAATATTCAGAATCCAGAGCATGAAATTAAGTATAAAATGTGAGAGGTGACAGCGTGAAGTATCAAAATTAAAAAGGGAGAGCATGAAATCAATCAAAACTTGCCACAGAAATGGAAACGCATGCCATCTGGATACACAGAAGCCCCATTTCTGTCAGTATGCCATCCTTGGAATTTACAAATGAACTGTCATTTAAAAGATGTGTGAACAAACACACAGTCACAGACACTAAAGAAATCACATTGATCTATTGAAATTACTCACACCAAGGACCATGAGTGCTCCATTTCTCAGCCATGTGGTCTTGGTACTGTATATGACCTGTGAGCAGATCAAGTCCCAGTAAATTACAGTTTTTGCTTTTCTGTGAGAGGATGAAGTAAACCTAGCAAATGGTTGTTCAGTTTAATAAACTTACCATCAAAATGCAAGCTATTCTTCCTATTTAAAGGTAACATTTGCATTACATGAACAATGTCGGAGAGGGTTAGTAGGTGGAGCCCCTGACCGGTAGTAAAGTCTAATGGAGACAAGTGCACAATAACAATGATCTCTGTTATGAGCCATTCTAGTGAAAACAGACACAAAATCAGAAAATAAAGAATACTGAGTCTTAATCTTCTTTTATGAGGTGAATCACGACATTCACAGCATTCCTTGAAATATCCTATGCCAAGAAGTATACTGAAATAAAACATTGCTAACGTAAAGCTGTTTATTAGAATTCAGCATGAAGGGAATGAAAAAGCTGTGATTTAATGAAAATAAATAACTGTAGATTCTGAATGTGAGGCGCAAAGGCTTGATGATGATGCAAATGGATCTGGTGGGCTTCAAAAGCAGCTATAGAAATAACATTTTTAAATGTATAAATAAAACCTTTAAGTATTCAGTCATGTGATAGATGAAGCACAGTACACTGGGTAATTAGATTTTAGAGAAGCACAATGTCTCAGATGGCAGCATTGACACTTCACAGTGCATAGATTCCAGTCTCATTCCTGAGCAAGAAATTCACAATTTTTTCTGTCCACCCTGTCCAGCTGACCTTATCATCAGACTGTCATATAGAAACTTTTTTATTTAAAGATTCTATTTCTCTTAATTATGTATATATCTGTCTTATATAAGTGATTTGATTTTCTTTGCCTGCAACTACTTCTCTGATACTGCATGTTGTAAATCATTTTGAGCTATGTCCATTGCATAAAAACGTGCTATAGAGATACATGTCGTAGCTAAAGTTTGATGCATACTATGTGTAATTTCATGTTCTTCCTGTGTCTGCCTGATGTCCTTTACAGTCACTACTTTATTTCAGCAATGAACACAATACACCTCAAATGAACAAACTATTGTAGGTACAGCCTAATACTAGAGGTCATACAGTAATCCATGTTGTAATTACCAGAACACAGAAACCTTTTAATTGAAGATTAAAGAGTTGAATGTAAAAGCCGTCTTACTGTAGCAAGTGCTTTGCTTTTGTGTAGTCGTTTCTACCCACTATAAGGGAGCCCTTCTCACCGTAATTACATCTTGCCTGAAGAAGGGGCCTGAGTTGCCTCGAAAGCTTGCATATTGTAATCTTTTTAGTTAGCCAATAAAAGGTGTCATTTTGCTTGACTTCTCACTACAATAATTAACCAAATGTGTAATCCAAGGAAATGCACATATAGTTTTTTTTGTAAATATCAGCTCACAAGTACTCATAAACATGTTCATTGTTTGCCATCTATGTGTGAGATATACAGTAAATTTGAGGCAGAGTATGATAAAAAGATGGTGTCCTTAATGTTTTGTCTTAGATACGCTCTTCTAGACTGTGACTTACTACAATCGTGTTTAAAGTCTTTATGTTTCTACTCACAAAATAATGGAATAAATCTTTATAAATACTTAATATTTGTAATTATCTCTGTAATCAATTATTTTTGTGGGCTTGTTTTTATCTAATATTGAGGCATAAATAAAACAAAATAAACAGTAATTTAATTGATTTTTTAATGTCTACTCCAGGGGATTTCTTGCTGTAACTACTATTTATAATTGTTAGTTATTAGACCTCACTTCTACAAGCATGGAAATGGATAGAGGTTGAAGATTAGAAAAAAAGATATAACTTCACTTCTATAAATGGAAGATTTACAATTTCATGCTCAGTTGAGTTACATGAAAATCATGTAAATCATTGCACACACAGAGCTGTTTTCAATGGACAACATATTATGTCTAATTGTTTGCTTGCAAATTACTTAAACAGAAAAAATAAATCAGCAGCAAAATATTTCCCAAAATCAAAATCAATTTTCTCTTTTTTGTAATTCTAGTGTGCATTTGTGTGGGCTTGCTGTTTGTTATGATATTGTTATGATATTTCTTGAGCGTCTGTAAAAGCTAACCATCCCCTGGGACAAGTAAAGTACTTTTCGTTTATTCCTAAATTTCTTTCTGTAAAGATTACTTACTTTTATAATTATTCTATAACCTTAGGAATATTAAGTGCACCACCATACTAGATCTCAAACATCATGGACATACAAATGAGAGAATTCTTGGCTCAAAAAATAACAAGTACATTAAAAAAGAAATTAGAATTAGCAATTTTTTCACTGTCAACATTATACATGAGTTTCCTCTCCATGATGACTGAATGTGGGTTTGCTTGGTGAGCCATGGACTGCCCAGCCAGTCTACTTTGGTTTCTGCCTTGTTTCCAGTACTGGGTCTGGAGAATGAAGGAATGAATTATTGAATAAACCTTTGAGTCTCACGCATGAATACCTCCCTGTGTGGATAGCGCTTTCAGTACCGAGAAAAGCGCTATATAAATGTAATGAATTATTATTATTAATACTGATGAATGAACCCCATGGAAATGTGGAAATGTTCAGGAACTTTGCGGAACTCTATTAAAATGCATTAAAGTCAATGGAGAAAGAAGAATTGAACTAGTTTTAAGTGGCCTATAATGGTGCAGTGGTCTTTTAAGTGTCCCAGAAGACTAGGAAAGTATGTGTCAACTATGCTGGACCAACTATTGTGGCTAATAATGGGGCCTCATGTATAACGTTGTGCGTAGAAGTCACACTAAAACATGGCATACTGACAAAAGAGGAAATGTGAGTCCGCACAAAAAATTCAGATACACGAAACCGTTCGTGCTTCACTCCATAAATCCCAGTCAGCGTGAAATGTAACACGCATGCATGTGCTTTCTGTCCCACCCCGACTCCTCCCAGAATTTTGCAAATCTGAATATGCAAATCAAGATAAATAGTCCATAGCCTAACAGCTGATCCCTAAGCACACATGCATGATAATATTTACCCAGTAAAAGAAAAAAAACAGAATATTAGACTATGCATGCATCACACAGACATTGTACCAGCCAGAAATCACAGCTACAGAAGCTTTGAAACAGCAGCACTATTAACTTCTTTAATTATCTATCTATTAATCTATTAATCTATTAAAATTTATCTTCATCTTATTTCTAACATAACATAAATTTTGTTGTTTTCATTTAGAAATATTAGATTTGTTAGAAAATTGTTATCTGAACTTGACAGAAAAAGTAAATTCTAGTAAATAAGATTTTTTACCAGAAAATATCAGATTAATTGTGCAAAGAATTTTCTCCATACTTTTAACAGATTGTTAGTTAAGGATTGGGTTGTCATGGCACAAGAAAACCTCCACTGTTAACTGTACTACTGTGGGTAGACAACTGCACTGAAGTGAAAAAGATATTACAGGGGGTGGTCAGAAACCAGGACTACTCTTCTCAAGGTGGCAGCATAGGTTTCTTAGGTGGAAGCAAGGTTGAACCTTACTGTATGGGAGCTATCAGTAGTGCATCTGTAGATGCCATGGGGTCCACTGATGGGACAGCCCTAAGACTTTCAAGGAGAATCTAGGAAATAACTGAGGAGCAGCCCCTAGTGGAATTGAAACACCACTCTCTGAAAACATATTGTAGAGCTTGGAGTTAGAAGTTCAGATGGAATGGGAGCTGAACCAGCAGGGAGTTCGTGCATCCGGAATATAGGACAGCGAGAGAATAAGTGGGATGAAAAGGACTATCTGGTGCCTCATGCATGGCTTTTGAGGTAGGCAAGTGGATAAGCCACCCGCCTGATTGATAAGTCCACTTTGGTTAAAAGCATCTGCCAAGCAAATAAATGTAAATGTGAAACTTAAAACAGTCTCATCCTATGCTGCACATAAGGGATGATTTTTTGCTTTCATACTTTGGATTTTCACTTTCATCATCTTCTTATATTTTATTTGTAAATTTCAATGTTTATATGTTTTGTTTCAGATTCTTAATTTCACGTACGTGAAGTTTTTTTACATTGCAAAATATTCCTTCATTTCTTTAATTTGATAATTAATTATAAAAGATAGTGTTTGACAAGTAATACAATATTAACTGTAAATTGCATCATAATAAAGCCAGGGAATAACATTTATAGATACTGAACAGGAAACATTTAATACATTGATAAACAAATTTAATTACTGAATCCACAAAATAAACTGTTTATGTGCCTCTCTCTATGTTTTATTCTTTGCCTAAATCAAAACCCTTTGCTAATTTGAACCACTGGAGCAATTTCACATTCCTGGAATGTCACAAAACTGCTGATGAATTGAAATGTTACTCCTCCTGAATACTGCTTACTTATTAGCTGGGGACATGCTGTATTGCTCAGGGTAATATACCTCGATTCATCCTTACAGCAAGGTCACACAACGCTAATGCTGATGAGCTGACAAGTGAAATTCTTTCTGTCTCTTCCTCTTTTTAATCACTCTAATACAAATCACTCTCTATTTACCTGAGGCACAAATGTCTGGGTGTAACATTATAATTGCCACAAATCTTGCAAAGAATATGTTTAATGAACCAAAAACGTACAATTTTTTTTGTATGCTTTACTATGTCATTGCCTATAATCAGGTCTTTTTGAAATATCACCAAAGGCATTGTTTAAAGATTCTCAAAGAGCTCATGTATTTTAGTATGTTTATTTTTTATAGACATGTTTTGAGTTTTTGAAAGCAGTATAATGCAATGTAGTACATGTCATTTAAGCAATAGTCATATGTCCACTTCTGAAAAAAGAGAAGAAAACAGAAATAAAAGACCCCAAAACATTTTTGATTTAAAATTAAAGAAATATATATAGAAACATTTTCTTAATTAATGTAAACTGTTCTAATTCAGGGGGTTCCTAAGAAATGTAATGATTTACTTCATGAGGATGAAGTATATCATAAAACAAGAATAGTTGCGTAAGATATTTGAAATATTAACGTGTGCTTCAATTTAAATGTTTAATGTCTAAATATTCTTGATTGTAATTGAAATTTGTCATTTTTCGCCCACTGATAAAGGTCCTTAGAGGGCTAAATTCCTAGTAAAGGCTCAAAAATGCTGATAAAGTTATTTCTACTAAATACTGACTTGAAGGGGGTAAATACTTATGTGGTCAACTATTTTGTGTTTTCTATTTGGAATTAATTTAGAACACTTTGCCAAAATCTATTTTGTCTTTGACATTAAAGAATCCTTTTCTGTTCACCGATGTTGAAATATGCAAATTAAATCCACAGTGTTGAAACACTGTATAATAATAAAGGGGGTCTTTAGCGACCCTACAAAAACAAAAGGCAGAAGGCGGCATGGCTCTACCTAACTTCCAGTTTTATTACTGGGCAGCAGATATACAGGCGATAAGAACCTGGACACAAATAGAAGAACATACACTGGCTTGGACCGCAATAGAAGTAAAATCCTGCAGTACTTCTTTGTATTCCTTGCTCTGTGCTCCAATAAACACACGTTATCGGCAATATACAAATAACCCAATTGTGCTCCACTCATTTAGAATCTGGAACCAATGTAGAAAGCATTTTAAGACGGAGAAGCTTCTATCTGTGGCACCTCTGCAAGAGAACCACCTCTTTCAACCTTCACAAACATATGCAGTTTTTAATGTCTGAAACAATTTGGAATTAACTTGCTTAGAGATCTTTATATAGACAACGTCTTTGCATCCTATGAACAATTACATTCCAAATTTAACATTCCAGCTGCACATTTCTTTCACTATCTTCAAATCAGGAACTTTGTTAAATAGAACCTTTCAGATTTTCCTCATCTTGCACCCTCATCCATGCTAGAAAAAATATTGCTCAATCTCAAGGACTTAGACACCATCTCTACAATATATAAAACCATTTTACAATCCCTCCCTTTGAAAGATCCAAGAGGACACTGGGAAAAAGATCTCTCAATTAATATATCAGAAAAGGAGTGGAAAGCAGCAATGCAGGGAATTCACTCGAGCTCCATATGTGCAAAGCATACAATTATACAACTCAAAATTATATATCGAGCACATCTGTCTCGACTAAAACTCTCCAAAATGTTTCCAGGGCATGATACAACCTGCGAACACTGCAACCAAGTCCCAGCCTCACTGGGTCACATGTTCTGGGCCTGCACCAAATTAACATTATTCTGGACAAATATTTTTAATTACCTTTCAGACAGCCTTGGACTCACAATCCCTCCTAACCCATTAACAGCTGTGTTTGGTGTTCTTCCAGAGGGGTTTAAAGTGGAGAAAGACAAACAAATTGTGATTGCATTCACTACACTCTTGGCACGCAGACTTATTCTGATAAACTAGAAGAACCCAAACTCTCCTCATTTAAGTCAGTGGGAAACCGATGTGTTATACTATTTGAAATTGGAAAAAATCAAATACTCAGAGGATCTGTAAAGACTTTTTTCAAAACATGGCAGGATCTAATCAGTAATATTTAAAAATAAGCTCATAAAGCACAGAGAATTTATTAATTTAGGTATGTTTACAAGCCTTAAATTTTACGCCGTTTGGCTTGCTCTCTCTCTTAGGGGTGGGGATCGATCTGTCCTTAACTCAGTTTTTCTTTTTGTAAAAATCTTGATTGATTTGTATGGATTGCAATAAAATTAATAAAGAAAGAAAAAAAAGAGTATTGACAACTGCAGAATGTGGTCAGAGGTGGCAACTAATGCATTTTTTTTTCTTCAGCCACATTCGGATAACAATTTCATTGTCTTGCCTAATTATAGCATTTATCTTTGAATCCGTCATTTTGCTTATCTTGGATTGTAATTTTTCTCCACTTTATTTTAATCTTTCTAAAGAAATGTCAATATTAAAATTACATTTTTAATGTTAAAAAAAAAATAATAAAGGGGGTGAATGTCTTTTATAGACACTATACACAAGAAGATGCCATGTCTTGAGCTGTGTTTTCTTGGCAGCGGTGGTAGTGTGAGTGAATGAACAAGAGATTGAGCGAGCAATACAGAAAACATTTTTATTGGTTCAAGAGAGATGAATGCCTGCAATTGAATTTATCCAATTAGCAGAGCTTTAACAAGTGTTTTGATTGGCAAGGGTGTGCCTGTGTGCACAGTTAATCAGTAGTAGATGTATTATGTGTTAAAAAGACATTATAATGGTACAGATACTGGTACAGGCAGTCATATATTTCAATTATACACTTATATAGATTTTTGACCCTAACCCTAACCCTAATGTTTGACGATGCTGCCCACTCTAATATGAACCTACTGTATAGTGTTTATAATTTTGGAAGCAGAAAAGTGCACATCTCAGATTTATTTAATTGTCAGGCCATGCACACACATCTATCCATTCCTCCAGTGTTTTAACCTACTTATTCAGTTCAAGGCGATGAACACACAAAAATACTGCCAGAAAACTGACTTAACTAATCCACTTTATTACAACTAATTGCAGAACACTAAATAAATTATAAACTGGTGTTAACAAACTGTCACTTCCTCCACTTCCAAAATGTGCTGTGAGCACTGGAGGGACCACTAGAGGGACCATGACATAAGATTCTGAGAAACTTGGGATGTCTTCAAACTTGTTCAGCTCTCTTTTCAAATTAGAACTGAAAGTGCATCAGCCTTGAAAAACTCCAGAATAATGATCCAAAATTTAAGGGAGTAGAAAGGTCTAAGAGGAGGCAAGAAAACTGCATAAAAGGGTTCCGAAAGTTGTGAGTGAGAAACTTCTATCCTTCAGAAGAAAAAAAGTAACTTTGTCAGAGAGGCTGTTTCACATATCCCAAAATGCCTTACAGGCATGTACTCAATCAGAGAAACCCAACAATAAACATGCCAGCATATTTGATTGTGGAAAAAAAAACACTATTATACTTTATTGAGCCTAGATCTACCAAATGCTCCCTAATGGTCACAATGTTTATTGCAAAAACACTTCCTTGTGCCATTGTGAGATAAAGGGTGATAAAGGAGTTTTCCATCAATCCTTTAATTTTTTAACATGTTTATCTAGCTCACTGTCATGTGGAACCAGGGACAACACCGGGAGAAATTGACAAAAGGTAGGAACTGATCCTGGATAAAGTGCCAGATCACTGTAGAACATGTCAGATAAGTAAAATTATAAAAACATATACAAACAACAAAGCAATTAGGTTAAACTGAACACTGAGCAAAGGGGTTCAGTCTTGCTTTACTTTCAAATGTGTGAAAAGGTAGTGAAGTCACCAAGAATAAATTGATTAGATAGATCGATAGATTTTGAATTAGGCACAACGTTAGCACAGGCATCAAAGCTAGACTGGAGCTCACTCACATTTCTTGCAGGCTGGATTTAACCATACATGCATTTTGAAAGTAGAAGAGATGAGCACAATGTACAATTTTTAATTTACAGTTACCCTTTTCCAGTTGTGTGTTTTGTGGATAGTACTTTTCAGCTCACTAAAATCCTGCTGCCAGTGAGGAATTGCATTGCAAACATTGATATACATTTTTTCCCAACTTGTGAAACTGCAAACAAAACCTACCATGGGCATACTCATGCAGTCTGTCATTTTACTGCTGTAATATATATTGTGATGAACAAAAATAGGCAAGTTTCAATTTGCATACAGTTTTGCAAAACTGACAATAATATTTGTTTCATATGTGATTTTATCATTAAAAAAGTGAAAACTGACTACATTTATTTTTTAAGTAGAAAACAAGGAATACTGGTCTGTAAAGACTTATTGACACTCCCATGGCTACGTGTGTTCTTTTCTCCAACTGTAAAGCATGTAATTTGTAACTTACTGGTAAAATCTACAGTATATTATTTATACCTCACATTCACATTACATTTTTTTAAAAAGTGACACACTGAATAATTCCCACATGAAATCACATTAAAATGCCCCACCATGCACATTACTTCTCCACAGAAAAATTAATTTCTTAGAAAGTCACCCCTTAAATGCCCCTTCACCCCCATCACCATCCTCCTTGATGAAATCCACACTTCTGGTGATTTTTTTACCCCCCACTAGATGTTTATTTAAGAACTAAATGACAGGCAGACACATGCAGAATTAATGCATGAAGCCTATCCCTAAACACGTTTCTACTTGTGTGGAATGAATTTTACTGGAAGTGGAAAGGAATTTATTTTGCAGAATTTTTTGTGGAGAAAAACACTGCTGTGAATTCAATGTCATGCAAACTATTTCGCTTGCCACTAGTAATATACTGAAAATACTTTCACCAGCAGAGGGCAAACTTTGGTTTTAAATAAGACAAATGGTCAAATTACATAATGCTGGATAGAGTGTATGAATGCGCATGTCTTGATGTCATACAATCTGTTTTAAGTCACAACACTATTATTGTAAATACTATTCTAGAAGCTGCAATAAGCACAGTAGTGCTTAAATTAGAAATTACTTTCAAAATGAAAATAACAGTTAAGTTAGACTATGGCACCATTCCTCTTGGATTAAACTATGGCTACACTAGTTCATACAACTGAATTGATAGCTCCATTGGAATAAAAAAAGATCAGATGAAGGATGATATGAACAAAATCACAAAGGTACCATTCAAACCACATGCACATTTAATTTTATAGTTGGTGCCGCATGATTCACTGCTTAACTACATTCAAAATCCAGTCTAAACTACAATACTGGTCCCCCTATAACTTTGCAAATAAAAGGGAGGGATTGGTATTCCTTTTATCTTACATAGTATGTCTGCATAAAAATAATTCAGAGAAGAAGGCACATTAAGGTGGAAGGCTGAATCAACACAGTATGTTTTGCAGAATAAACATATCTACAGCACAGCACAGTGGAAAGAAATGAAAATCACTGTATACACTGCAATGTGTTCTTAGGAAAGTAGAAGGAAACTGGAACACCTATTTTAAAATACACTGAAATGTCAGATATCGTGAGATGCACAGAAATGTATTTTGTGATATCTTGAAATGCATTACAGATATATGACCAGTAGCAAGCTAGTTTAACATCGTATTCAGGACTGACGTTGCCCACTTCTGATTTAGATGGTTTGCAGCTAGCCATCAATAGTTACCACAGTGCAAATCTGTAGGCTGAGAAGGTTCATAGAGGTTGTGTGTGTGTTTGAGCCCGGAACAGAAAAGCATATATTCCCCACTTCCGCAATGTGACTTTAATCTTCTACTACTTGTACCATACTTACGATACTAAAGAGTGGAAAAGTTCTGTTTTTAACAATTGTTACACATGTGCGATTGGGAGGCAGCTAAAGGTCCTGAATAATGGTAGTTCCATGCCAGACCAGGGTGTGGCAAAGTTCACTGACTTTGTCTCTCAATCCTTTGCAGACCATCCAGACGGTTCCGGTGCCAATGATGCTGTCACTTCCGTTTCCAGCACACATTATGATGTCACTACCGGTCCCAATGACGTCCCTTCCTGTCTCAGCCTTTAAAGCTACCATCTTTACAGCCTTAAATCAGTTCTGTTTTGGACTTGAACATGAACAAAACTCCTCTTAAAACAAGCTCATTTTGCAGCCAGGGCAAAACATACAGGTTGGTTCCTTAGACCTTTTGATGTCTTCTGTTTATTCTTATGACACCATATAGGATGAAGTCTTTAGATTTTGAATGGGTGTGTGATCAAAAAAATACATCCCTCAAAACTGAATATCACCAAAAGGCTTTATTGCACACTAGCAAAATACCCGCACTTCGCAGCGGCAAAGTACTGCTTTTAAATTTTTATTAAGAAGAAAAGTAAACCTTTTTAAACTGAGGGAAAATATACCAATAACTATTTGTTAAGGATCTCTTTGTATACCACGTTGTCAGTTCGGCACTCCGGTTGTAATATGACCAAGCTGTGCAAGCTTACTCTTGAGCATGCAACGTATAGTTGGCCATGTGAAAAGCAATCTTGCCTCAAATCAATGGCAACCTTTTGTAGGGTCTGTCCCTGAGACTTATTAATTGTCATCGCGAAACAGAGCCTTACTGGAAATTTGAGGCATTTGAATTGAAATGGGAGATCAGAGGGCATAACGGGGATGCGAGTAATAAAAACTCTCTCCCCTGAGCAACTGCCAGTAAAAATAGTTGCCTCAATTAGGTTCTTTTGCAGACACGTGACCTGAAGTCTTGTGCCGTTACAAAGTTTCGGTGGCTGTAAGTTTTTCAGTAACATTATTGGGGAAGTTGGAGAATTAGTGATGAGTGAGCGAGTGAATGAGTGAGTCAGTCAGTGAGGGCTTTGCCTTTTATTAGTATAGATAATAACCGATATTGTGTTGTCACTCAACCCTCGTGGAGATTCTCTCTTTTATGCACTCAAACAATAGATTTCAATACATTTTTAGACAAACGCTGCCGGGGAGACTCCTTAGGACTAAATTCTGCAGTGTGGCGTGAAGCAACTTCCCCATTTTGGACCAAAACCTGACACATATATTCAATGCCACTGCTTATTTTTTATTTTTTTTTTATAATTTTTTTCTTTATTTTTGTTGTTATAGATATTTGATAATTACAGTAATTGCTTTAAAAGCTTTTTTGATATACAGTAGATAATTGCAAACAGAATAATCTACTTAAAAAAAAAAACTAACTAAAAAAGGCAGATTGCCATTACCAATTATATTAATATAAGCATAAACAATAAAATTAATAAAACAATAAAACAATTATGAGACATTTTATGGTATAACTCTTTGCTCACACATTAATTTGTAAGACCAAATTTGCACCTTTTAAAGTTTATTAGCAGCTGACAGTAAATATGTTATCGGGTATTGTGTGTTACACTGTGTTTAATGCAGAGGGTTATGTCATGCACAAAATAATTGTTATTGTCTTGGTCATCATGCTAGTTAGCTTGCAACCGCAGTTTCATTCCATGAACCTAATATAATAGGTAAATACAATGGAAGATCAAAGGTATTGAAACTTCATAGAGAAAGATTTAATTTTACTAGTGTAAACAGAACACTCTACAGAGAAGCATCTTACCAGTAGGTGGATAAAAGCAACTGTATTAGAATGATTTAATGATTCTAAATAGTCAGAATTAACAAAGTAACTTCGAAGGTATGCAGCAGACTTTAAAGACATTGCAGGGGTGCTGTTTATGCTGTTTAAAAACAAAATGTGAATGAGTCCATTAAGAAGCAATATAACAACAACACACACATACATACTATGACAAACTGGGCTGAGCTCTGGCTTTTTAGAGCTGACTGAATTACAGAGAAAACACACTTGCAGATAGGTTTGTTAAATGTGGAATCAACTGCAGTTTGGCACAAGTCTCCTTCACATTTGATTAATTGTTGAATACAAGCATTTCACTCCCTGGCTGGCTTTTCTGTCTTGCAGTCAGTTCATGGACCTTCACATCCACTCCCTCTGCGACTTAATACCTCAGTTGAAGAAGCCTTTGAATTCTTTTAATTTCCAGGAACTCATGTTCAAGAATAAAGTGTGTTTAGCACTCCGTCCAAAGCAGGAAATAAACCTGGATGAAGCACCAGTCTATTACAGGGCACACACATCCAAACGTCCTCACCCTGGGGTTACTTTAGAGGCAGCAATCCACTACCACAAAAATCTTTGCTAATGTGAGAAGAGAACTGGAGTACTTGAAGGAACATTGATGTAGACAGAGCGTGAATGTGCACACTGATAACAATCAGGCACAATATTCAGACATTAAATCTGCACGGCAATTATGTTAAGTACACAGCCACCGTGGTATATGATAATAACAAAATATAACCGAATTATTCTTATACCAGAATGACTAGCTGACAAGTAAATAACATATCATGCAGGTTTAACAAAGGGTGACATAAGACTGAGATTCATTTTCTTGGAACATTTTCATAATAAAAACAAATTGCAAAATATACAACTTGCATTTAATTGCTTACTGCTGAAGCATTCAGATTTTGTCACCTGAGGGAACTTGGCATTCAAAATCTATAGGTCATCTGTTTCTACACAGATTCTTACTGCTGTTTGAAAAAAGACATTTGTCTTATTCTTTGTTCAGACTTAAAATGTCCTTCTGCAGTTTAAGAATGAAATCTAAAAGCTGTAAAACCTTAGTTTCAAAAAGTTTGACATTTGTAAAAAGCTAACAAAAAACAAAATGTAGTGATTTTTAAAAACTTTTTTGACCTGTATTAAATTGAAAAAGTTAAATGAGAAGATGTTCTCCCATAGTAACCTCGCTGTTTTTTGTCAAAACACACTCATTCCAAATATGGAGTTTGCATCATGATCCAAAAACAGTGAGACTGAGCAATGCAAGGCTGTGAACACTGTCAGAAAGTTCATGAAATGTCCTGAAGAGGTATCTCTATACTGCTCTGGTATTAAAGGAGAATCTACAAAAGGCTCAGTCATTTACAATTTAAGGTGGCATAAAGGTTTGCTATTTGCCAAAAACTGCATTATTGAATAACCCAAATGATAACTTGTCATGGATGCCTAACAGTAGTGCTTGAATGATATGCTGTCGTGTACCCACACTGTTCTGGCTATGACTACCTGTCATTTAACTTTGGATCTTAGTTTAAAAAGCGTAATGTCTCACAAATCATCAAATTTAATGTGTTCACCTTTTTAGTAGTTAGTTGTTTTTGAACTCCCCGGACTCCTCCGAAGATAGTATCAGACTTATCATTAGAGACTTAAAAATTAATCTATATACAGTATAAGGAAGCTAGTTTTTCTAGTACTTATATATGCATAGTTTCTAAGTTGCTTGACATACTCTTCTTATATAATACGCTACCGTTGCTGTCCGGTTGTCTGTCCAGGATTTTAAATCACCTATAGCTGGCAAACTGTTTGACATATTGCCCTGAAATTTGGCACCCATATACTACATGGTGTCTACTATCTGCTTCTGGGTGATGATTGACCTCCAAGGTTATACTTTGTTTATTCTTTACTTTATTGTAGAATCAACTCTCGGCAGCAGGCAGGCCGTGCAGCTCATGAGTACGGGCACCGTTCTTATCCCTACCACCTTCGTCATCACTTCCCCTACCTCTTCATATCTTAATTCTTCAATCTGCCACAAGAATGATTTAAGTGCCAACTTAAGTAAAAAATTAAGGAAAACGTACTAAATAATTGCAACACAAACACTGACTTAATCAGTTTAAACGTGAAAAGATGCCGACGAAAGAAGAGAAGAAGCGGGCCGCAAGGGTGGAGAAAAGAAGAGCTGCTCAGAAATCAGTAAGCACGTCAACCTCTGACCAAATGAATCCTGAACGTACAGGGAAAGAGTATGAAAAATATGAATGCTCAAGTCAAGTGTATTCACTGCACGTTATCGTGCAGTCCACCGTTACTGGTATCTAATATAGGTTGTTATGCAATGCATTTATTCTTATCTGTTTCTAATGTTTTGTTTTTTCTTGCAACTTTTTCTTTGACATCTTATAAACCACTTTGAGCAACAACCTTTGTATGAAAATATAATATAGAAATAAATGTTACTGTTTAGATTTTATTGAGAACCGAGTCAACACATTTAAGTCTGTGCTCAGCTGTTGGATATTGCGTGACAGAATCATCAAAGTCAATGCTGAACAACAGCAATAACAACATTTATTTATATAACACACTAGCAAAATACCCGCGCTTTGCAGCGGAGAAGTAGTGTGTTAAAGAAGTAATGAAAAAGAAAAGGAAACATCTTGACAATAACGTAACATGATCGTCAATGTAATTGTTTTGTCACTGTTATGAGTGTTGCTTTCATATATATATATATATATATATATATATATATATATATATATATATATATATACACACACATACATACATACATAAACACACATTATATATACAGTATATATATCTATATCTATCTGTATATCTATATATCTATATATCTATATATATATATGTGTATACACATACACACACACATTATATCTATATCTATATCTATATATATATCTATATATATATATATATATATATATATATATATATATAGCAAAATAGCCATGCTTCGCAGCGGCGAGTACTGCCTTTTAAGTTTTATTAAGAAGAAATTAAACCTTTTTAAACTGAGGGAAAATATACCAATAATTATTTGTTAAGGATCTCTTTGTATACCACATTGTGAGTTGGCCCTCCGGTTGTAATATGACCAAGCTGTGCACTGAGCTTACTCTTGAGCATGCAACGTACAGTTGGCCATGTGAACAGTAATCTTGTTTCAAATCTCACAGCTTGGATTGCTGCTGTCATAATCGGTTTGAGTGTCATGGTTTGTTTCAATTACGACAGTATTTGCAGGACTTGTGTTGAAGTGACATTCGGCATCTGTCAAGCATTGTAAGTATACAACCAGTTTTATCGATAACTTCAGATCCAGCTTTTGAGAGTTTAAACATTCATAAACATCAAAGTGTCCACTACTGAAATCGTCAGCTGTGAATCTAAGATGTTTAAGAGGCATTGGCGGTTGTCCAAAGGTGTAAAATATTTGGCCATTTCGGTACACTTGAAAGCGACAACCGAACAATTCAGCAGCAGCCATCAACTCACATGCAGATGCATAGGTGAAGGGCTTAAGCATTTCACTCTTATAGTGCTCCTGTGTAGTATAATTATCTCCTGTACCGTCATCAGTCCACACCTTGAACCTGTCCCAGTCATTCACTACATAAGGTACAATGTTTCTCCAGATATCAAGAGTGAGCCTGATATGGCCGTGCAATATGTAACAAAGAGAATGGAAAAGATAGGTGCCATTTCCGGGCATGGAAACCACTCGGTAAGTGACAGTTCTTTGATCGATCGTGATCACCTCGATAGACATGCTAATGCGGGTACGGTTAGAATGATAAAGGAAATGGGTACCTGAACAAT
This sequence comes from Polypterus senegalus, assembly GCF_016835505.1. Lineage (NCBI taxonomy): Eukaryota > Metazoa > Chordata > Cladistia > Polypteriformes > Polypteridae > Polypterus > Polypterus senegalus. The sequence goes on from NC_053157.1 coordinate 140,189,046, forward strand.
GTAAAGTAAGTCTAAAATACCTACACAATAACTATAATCGTAATAAATGAACAATAAAACAGCGGAGAAGCCGTGGATTAAATAAAAAGGCTTTAGTTATCAGAAGGGTGACATGAATCCCGTGGCAAAGCAAGGAAGGGAATTTAGAGACTGGAACGATTGGCGGCCTTATATAGGCAGGCAGCCAACAACGTGGGAGGTGTTGGGATGGGGGACCCAATGCCGCCTCACACGGTGACTGAGTTGCAGGCTATGGACGTATATATGTACGTAAGTAGGATTCAGTTAGCGTTGGGAACCCGTGTACCAAATTTCTTGAAGATGGGCCCATAAGTAACAAAGACTGTTGAAAAGTTCAATATGGCGGCCGACAGTGGCATCATACCACTGAAATAAGTACCAAATTTCAGCCTTCTACCTACACGGGAATTTAGAGAATTAGTGACATTGGAAAGTTCAATATGGCGGCTGACAGTGGCGTCATACCACCGAAATAAGTACGTATATTGGTTTCAGTTAGCGCAGGGAAGCCGCCTACCAAATTTCGTGAAGATGGGGCCATAAATAAGAAAGTTCAACATGGCGGACGTTGTTGACCGTTCTGACCGTTACGCGTAGAATTTCGAAATGAAACCTGCTTAACTTTTGTAAGTAAGCTATAAGGAATGAGCCTGCAAAATTTCAGCCTTCTACCTACACGGGAAGTTAGAGAATTAGTGACGTTGGAAAGTTCAATATGGCGGCTGACAGTGGCGTCATACCACCGAAATAAGTAAGTACATTGGTTTCAGTTAGCGCAGGGAAGCCGCCTACCAAATTTCGTAAAGATGGGGCCATAAATAAGAAAGTTCAACATGGCGGACGTTGTCGACCGTTATGACCGTTACGTGTAGAATTTCGAAATGAAACCTGCTTAACTTTTGTAAGCTGTAAGGAATAAGCCTGCCAAATTTCAGCCTTCTACCTACACGGGAAGTTGGAGAATTAGTGATGAGTGAGTGAGTGAGTGAGGGCTTTGCCTTTTATTAGTATAGATTTTCATATAAATGGTGTAGCTCAAACTGCTTTACAAGATGAAGAAAGAGAAGTTTATATAAAACATAAACAAGATTAGGCAATACTAAGTAACAATAAATAAAGTTAGGTCAGAGGTCCAGGAGGACAGAAAAAACAACAGCAAAAAAAACTCCAGATGGGCTGGAGAAAAAAAAAATCTGCAGGGGTTCCAAGGCCACGAAATCACACAGCCCCCATTGGGCATTCTACTTAACATAAATGATCTAAATCAGTCCTTACGGCTTTCAGGCTTCACGTGGAAGAATTAGATGATGATGGTCATGTGGACCTCTGGCCTTCAATTCATCAATGTGGTGACTGCACGGTGCTTTGATCAGGTGGTGGTAGCACAGAACGTCACCACAGAAAACCGGAAAAAGAACAGCAGAATAGTAGGGACTAGTACGGATTGCAGATCCTTGATGAAAATGATAATTCAATGCATATACTGTATAGCTTAACACGAATACACTAAAATGTAGCTATGAGAAAATCATGTTAAAAAAATGGGTTCATTAATGACTGTACGGAGTCCTTCACATTATGGACCCTATGATCACTGGTTTAGTTGGTTTAGTGAGGTCAGGTGCAAAACACAAAAAAAGAAAAAAAAAAACAACTCTATCCTCTATGTTGCATGCAGCAATAAAATAGCTAAACTAATGGACTCCCCTGGTTGCACTTCCTTCCTTTCAGGAAGTTAATGCCCCAGTTCAGCATAAAGAGTACATCCTCAAAGTGCACCCCATTTAGAGAACATCCATTTACATTCCATTGGGGTTTTTTTGAAAAAAATCCGTTAATTACTTTCAGAAGGAGGCTATGCCTTAAACAATGTCAGGACTACCAGGTCTTGGTGCCTTCCAGACCCACCTGTCTCTACTGTATCTCAGCCCCATTTATTTATTTGAATGTTAGTAGTGCAAAACTGCTCCTAGTCAACAGGAGCTCACCATTTATCATACTCTTCTGCTGTCACTTTCATAGAATAAAAATGATTTCTCATGAGACTTACATTGTACCTCTAATAATCTTGCCTTTAGTCTGATTATTAAATTTAAATTTATTGGTTACCCAGTTTGCATTTATTTTCCACGGGCAAGAGGAATATTTAGGCATATGATCAAATGGTCTCAGTATATAGAGGCTGCCTTAGAAAGACAAAGGGTACCACAGAAGTCAATTCTGCTGGTGACAGTGAGTGGACACAAGAGACTATGAGGCAAACAACATTGTTTCTTAAAATCATCTGACTACAGAAGAGCAGCCACAGTTGGAACAACTTGGGTCCTGCTACCTTGCCAGTTGTAGGCAACATAGATAATTTGAAAGACAGCTATAAATAAAGAAAGTATTAAGGGTCACAGCAATTGTCAGAATGAAAAAATCTTTTGCAATATATCTATGATCTCTAATGTGTGGTGAGTGTAGTGGTGCAACAATGGCAGGCATTGCATTATTCAGGTCATTGTGACGCATTGGAGATGGTTGAAGTGGCTTCCCACTCACTATGTAAAGCACTTTGGGCAGCTAGAAAGGCACTAAATAAATGTAATTCATTAATTTAAGAATTAAAGAATCATTAGCACAGCAGCCCTACAGTCAGGGTGTGGTGGATGGCTGGCGACCCTAACCAACAAGGACACCTGTTTGGATCGAAACAGGGAAAATAGCTATCCTGGACCATGAGAGGGCAGCCACCCTGGTCTGTGTTGGGGCCACGGGATCAGAGCTTGGAGGCTCAGCCCTGTTGGGGACTGTGGTCACAGCTAGGGGGCACCTAGAGGATTATGGAGCCCTGGACTGCAGCACTTCCACTATAACCGGAAGTGCTGCTGGAAGAAATTCCAGGCATACCCGGTGCTTCCGGGTGGTCATGAGACACTTCTGCTACACCAGGAAGTGTTGCTTGATGGTCATTGTGGAGCACATCCAGGGTGTTATAAAAGGGGTCACTTTACTCAATTAGTGGAGCTGGAGTCAGGAGCAAGAAGAAGACAGAGCTTGTGAGAGGAGGAGTGAGGGTGACAGAGAAGAAGGAGAAGAAAGAGAAAGGGACTGAGTGTGTAGAGAAGGGCATTGTAAGGTGCTGTATACACTGAAAAAATATTAAACATGTGTGTTTTTTGGACATCTGATGTTTGTCTGTCTGTGTTCGGGGGTGAACCTCCATAAGGGGTATAAAGAAGAGAGAGGGGACATAATGAGTGGGAGTGCCTTTGAAGTTGGACTTGCATATGACACTCAATCAGTGAGATATTAACAAATGCCTGTGCTTAGTCAGGCCCAATGGACAGCTTTGATATTTTTACGTTTATTTAAACTCTGGTTAGACATTATATTCATATGGCAGCAGGAACTGTACTGCTATTATAGATCAGTTACAGAGCGATAAACATATTAGCATGATAATATAAATATTTCCAGGAACGGAATGAAGGAATTTAGATCAGAGACTTGAACACAGTGAAACTAAGCATTCCTAGACTAGCAATAACTAACGCAGGACCTGGAGAGCTATAGAGGTGGAGGTTTTTGTTCATAATGATTCACTAATGGAAACCATTGTCACCTGTAGAAAGGTGTTCTACTCGATCATCCCTAAAAATTAACTGACCATTGTTTAACTACTGTCTGCTTGAATCAACCCCAGGGCAATGTCTGTGTGGAGTTTACACATTGTCAATATGTTTCTGGTGTGTTTTTTGAAGGGTAGACTGACTTGGGACTATAAATTGACCCAGTATGAATGAGCATAGGCATGTGGAATGAATAACCGGAGTGGTAAAAAATCGACACACAGAAAGAATGTTCATAATATCATACAAACTTTTGATAGGGTGAGTGATCTGCATCTATAAGGCAGCAACATTTCTGCTTCATGTAATATGTTGTAATCTTTCTAATTATGCTAAACTCAACACAATTATTGTGCTTTTCTAGTCCTCTTCAAAGTACTGACTGCTCCTTTAAGCACCTTCTTCAAGGCATTGCTCCACCTAGCTGTTCCACAGAAAGAAAGCAGTAAGGAGTGTTCTTTTGGGCAGCTACATTGGATAGTGCAGTTACATGGTGGTATTGTACTGTACATTAAAAGAACAATAACGTTTTTCTGAAAATCTATGCATATTCTTTTACCTATAGTAGTAGCTGTATGGTGTTACAAACTCCACACAGAGCCATAGCAAAGTTTGGGGCAGCCACCCATATAATTGGTATCCTGGCTGCAATGTTGTAAAAATGAATACAGCACTGATGTGCACAAAACCGAGTCCAAAACAGAACTGAGGAAATAGGGAAAATGTGCAGGCTTTTAAAGGAGAAGACAGGACGTGAGGTCAAAGGGGCTGAGCTCATGAGGGTCTTCAACCATAGGTTCGAGCCCGGACGTGACATCACAGGGGCCGGAGCTGGCAAGGTCTTCCATAGGCTCAGTCCCAGAAGTGATGTCGAAAGGACCAGGTGGAATCTCCCATGCATGGTCTGCCCGAAAGGGAGAAAAAGAGTCAGTGCACTCTGTCACATTCTGGTCTGAATCGGAATTGCCTTTACTCAAGCCCTTTAGCTGCTTCTCATATGCATGTGTGTGACAAGGCAAGCCCAGACCTTCAGTACCGGCAATCCTAACTGAGAGGTCGTGAATCCAAGAAAGAGCATCGGAGTTGGTGTGAAGAGAGCACCGACGATGAATGACCAAAAACTTGTACGGCTGTAGGTCAAGAAATCACAGAGTCGACTCCTTGTGCAGGGAGTAAAGGTGTAAACCGGCGGTAGTACCCCGCTAACCTGAGAAAAGCTTGGACCTGCCACCACTTGGTTCACGGACAGGGCCACTCCAAAATGGCATCTATTTTAGAGCACTGTGGCTTCATAGTACCCCAACCCACCAGGTAGCCTAAATACTTGGCTTCGCTCAACCCAAACAAACATTTCTTGGGATTAATCTGAAACCAGGCCTCACCAAGTGTCCGCAATACTGCTTTTACCTGCTGTAGGTGTTCCATCAATGTGCTGGAATAGATGACCACGTCATCTAGGTAGGCAGCACTGTATAAGTTATGGAGCCTGAGCATATTGTCCACCAGATGCTGAAAGGTTGCTGGAGCCCCGTGTAACCCAAATGGAAGGACACAATACTGCCAGTGTCCGCTAGGGGTGCTAAACGCGGTCTTAACCTTTCCGGAGTCCATTAAAAGAACCTGCCACTACCCCTTTGTCATGTCCAACATGGTCAAATATTGAGCCTGTCCAAACCTCTCAAGGAGGTCGTCCACTCGTGGCATTGGATAAACATCAAATTGGGAGACTTGATTAAGTCAATGGAAGTCGTTGCCAAACCTCCAACTCCCATCAGGCTTAGCGACCAATACAATGGGACTGGACCAGGGACTATGACTTTTCTCAATTACTCCTGGTTCCAGCATGTGCTTGATCTCAAGTTCCACTTCAGATCTTTTTGCCTCGAGAAGACAGCACGGACGTTCTCTGACTATAACCCCGGGGTGTGTCACAATGCTCAATCAGGGAGGTCCTTTCAGGGTTTTCACTCACTACCTCCGGGATGCCCCTCCTCGACCCGCCACCTTATCGTGGTGGAGGGGTTTGCACGTCCCAATGATCCTAGGAGCTCTGTTGTCTGGGGCTTTATGGCCCTGGTAGGGCCAACCAAGGCAAACTGGTCCTAGGTGAGGGATGAGACAAAGAGCGGTGCAACATAACCTCCTGTGAAGAACAAAAAATTTGGATGGTGTTTTCCCTCACCCGGACACGGGTCTCGGAGAGGAGGGTCCATCAGATAGTCGAACCTCGAATTCAGGAAGACCAGCTCTACACCCTTAGTAGGGTCCTGAAGGGTGCATGGGAGTTTGCCCAACCAGTCTACATGTGTTTTGTTGACTTGGAAAAGGTGTTCAACCGTGTCCCTCGGAGAATACTATCGTGGGGTGCTCCGGGAGTATGGGGTACCAGACCCCCGATAAGGGCTGTTCGGTCCCTATACAACCAGTGTCAGTAGTTGCCGACAGTAAGTCGAACCCATTTCCAGTGCGACTTAAACTCTGCCAGGGCTGCCCTTTGTTATCGATTCTGTTCCTAAATTTTATGGACAGAATTTATAGGCGCAGCCAGGGCATTGAGAGGGTCCGGTTTGGTGGACTCAGGATTGGGTCACTGCTTTTTGCAGATGATGTTGTCCTGTTTGCTTCATCAGGCCGTGATCTTCAGCTCTCTCTGGATCGGTTCGCAGCTGAGTGCGAAGCGGCTGGGATGGGAATCAGCACCTCCAAATCCGAGACTATGGTCCTCAGCCGGAAAAGGATGGAGTGCCCTCTTAGGGTTGGGAGCGAGATCCTGCCCCAAGTGGAGGAGTTCAAGTATCTCAGGGTCTTGTTCATGAGTAAGGGAAAAATGGAGCATGAGATCGACAGGTGGATCGGTGTGGCGTCCGCAGTGTTGCGGGCTCTGCATCAGTCTGTCATGGTGAAAAGGGGGCTGAGCCGTAAGGAAAAGCTCTCAATTTACCAGTGAATCTACATTCCTACCCTCACCTACAGTATGGTCATGAGCTATGGGTAGTGACCAAAAGAACGAGATCGCCAATACAAGCGGCTGAAATGAGTTTCCTCTGCAGGGTGTCTGGGCTTTCCCTTAAAGATAGGGTGAGAAGCTCAGTCATTCGGGAGGGGCTCAGAGTAGAGCCTCGGCTCCTCCGCATCGAGAGGAGTGAGATGAGATGGCTCGGGCATCTGATCAGAATGCCTCCTGGATGCCTCCCTGGTGAGGTGTTCCGGGCACGTCTAACTGAGAGGAGGCCCCGGGGAAGACCCAGGACACGATGGAGGGACTATGTCTCCCGGCTGGCCTGGGAAAGCCTCGGGATTCCTCCAGAAGAGCTAGAAGAAGTGGCCGGGGATAGGGAAGTCTGGGCATCTCTGCCCAAGCTGCTGCCCCTGCGACCTGATCTCGGATAAGCGGAAAAGAATGGATGGATGGACCTCTGGGATGGACAGGACTTAAGTCTGGGACTTAAATCTGCACAGAAGTAAAGGCTAGCCGTGTGAGCAAAGAGTGAGTAGGGCTGACCAGAGGAGGGATCAGGATCCCTGTCTTTCCACGGTTTCAGCAGATTTACATGGTAAACCCGCTCCCTTGGCTGACAATTTATTTGACTCACCAAATAATCGACGAGTCCTTTCCTCTCCTTAACTTTGTAGGGGCCTTGCCAATGGGTCAGTAACTTAGTGTGGGAGGTAGGTACCAGGACCAGGATGCGATCTCCCGGGTGGAACTCCCAGAGAGACGTGCCACGGTCATAATATCAGACTTGTGCTGCTTGTGCCTCTTTTAAGGGGCCGAATTTTACCAAATCTATCGCATAATTATGCGATATACTCCAATATATTTGTAGAGGAAAGAGCCTCTTCTTCCCATCCTTCTTTTAAGATATCTAATAGGCCCGGGGTTGCCACCCATACAATAATTCAAAAGGGAAGAACCCCGTGGAGGCTTGAGAGATTTCCCGATAGGCAATAAGGATGAGGGGGAGGAGCATTTGTTTGACAGTCTGATTAAATCTCTCTACCAAACCGTCAGTTTAAGGATGATATACCGCAGTCTTTAGATGCTTTATTTTAAGTAACTTGGCAGTCTCCTTGAACATTGCCAAGGTAAAAGGCATCCCTTGGTCTGTCAGGACTTCCTTAGGGATGCTGAATGCGCAAAGACCCCCAGTAATTCCCGTGTGATGGCTTTAGAAGTAGCTGAGCGCAATGGAAAAGCTTTAGGGTATATGGTAGCATAATCCACGTGGACTAAAATGTACTTGTGTCCTGAGGTGGAGGGCTCTAGGGGTCCGACTAAATCAACCCCAAATCTGTGAAAGGGAATATCAATTAGGGGAATAGGAATAAGAGGAGCACGGTCCTTCCTAGGAATTTGTCGCAGTTGACACTCTGGGCAGGAAGTACAAAAGCGACAAACCTCCTCATTGATTCATGGAAAATGAAAGCGGAGCTTGATCCGCTCCAGGGTTTTCTCGGTGCTGAAATGGCCACCTAGGAGGTGGGCATGTGCTAACTCACAGACCTGCCGCCGGAAGGTCCGCGGGATTAGCAGTAGCCGTCTCTCCTGTCCCTCATGCTCAGCTACACGATACAGAAGGTCATTCTCTAAGACAAAGTAAGGACCCTGTGGCATGGAATGGTAAGTGCGCTGGCCATTGACAAGGACTACTGCATTTTTAGCAGATTTAAGGGAATCGTCATTCCACTGTTCCCTTCTAAATTAATCTGCCGCTTCTCTAAGAGGGAGAGAGGGTCCTGGCCAACCTCAAGGGGTGTGGTTTCCTCCCGTTCCGTCTCGGCACTGGAGGATGATGTATCAGCTCGCGATGGTCCGGGAGTTGTTACATCACTCTGGGAGGCAGCTTCGTCTCTCTCTGCCAGCTGGTTACACGGCATGGAGGCCGCTTGAAATGGCTCATCTCCAGCTACATCTAGGCATAAGTCAACACCAGGAGTTGCATGTGTCTCACCGCTTTTAATTTTAGACCAGTCCCTCCCTAGTATCACCGGGTGTGGAGGATGTGGGAGGACTACCATGGTTAATTTTTGAACCTATCTTCCGTAACTGATGACACAGATTGCAGACCTGTACCAGTAGATTTCTCCGTGGACACAGGTTATACTGGTCTTAAATTTTGACCACTGTCGCGGTAGCACAAACCGGCGGGCAACACACACCAGTGTGTGGGACCGCCAACGGGTTAGTCAGAGAACATCAACCCCTCCCCCCCTCCACTTGCATTCCTCCTCGCTCCCAAGTGGGGAACGGGACTAGGTCTAGGGACGTACAGCGGCTGAGACAGTTCTGCCCCCAAGGTTGCGAGGCCGTCCCCTGTGTGTCAGTGAGGTCAATTGACTCTTTCATATTTTGAAAGTCTTTACCCCAGACTGGCTGGGCGAAACCACTGGGTAGTGCCTTTAGAAACTGGTAGCAATCCACCTGCTCCATTATTTGGTAGGGCTTGTTTTCACCTGGCCGTAAACAGTGCCCTAACAGAGCCCATAATGAACAGGCTTGCTTGTGTGTTGGCCGCTCTGGGTCGAACCTCCACTTTCTTATTTCATTCTCCTGCCAGCCTGGGGTACCTCTAGGTGAAACTCAGTGTTCTGCCTTCACAGGGAGACGGGCACTCTCCTCCAGGAGAGCATAATAAGCCCCCTTCGCCTCCGTCCTCTGGGGTAGCCCAAGTCTGTGAGCCCCTCTCGCACACCCCCTGGCCCGCCTGGGTTGTCCAGTAAAGTGAGTCAGGAGCGGAGCCTGCACCAGGTCTTTCAGAATCGCAGGACACCCCTCCTGCCTGAAAACTCGGCCCCGGTACGCTCCCACCTGGGTATAGTGCAAGTCCTGTCCCCCTCTCTTCTGGGACCTTTCCATCCTGGCGACTACGCCAGTGTTACAAACTCCACACAGAGCCATAGCAAGGTTTGGGGCAGCCACCCGTATAATTGGTATCCTGGCTGCAATGTCATAAAAATGAATACAGCACTGATGTGCACAAAACAGAGTCCAAAACAGAACTGAGGGAATAGTGAAAAGGTGCAGGCTTTTAAAGGGTAAGACAGGAAATGAGGTCAAAGGGGTTGGGATCATGAGGGTCTTCAACCATAGGCTCGAACCCGGACATGACATCACAGGGGCCGGTGCCAGCAAGGTCTTCTTCCATAGGCTCAGTCCTGGAAGTGATGTCAAGAGGACCAGGTGGAATCTCCCGTGACTGGTCTGCTGGAAAGGGAGAAAAAGAGTCAGTACACTCTGTCATCCTGGTCTGAATCGGAATTGCCCTTACTCAAGCCCTTTAGCTGCCTCCCATGCGCACGTGTGTGACAATGGTTATTTGTCAAAAGTGAGGTGCCAGTTGAATTTGGAAATTTTGTCTGAATTCCAACTTCTTTTGCGGTTTGATCCTGTGTTAAAAGTCAGTAAGTAACAGAAACCTCAAACTCTATACAATTAAATATGGATTTTATGCCTGTTCCAGTTTCCAGAAATTCAAGCACTGAGAGAACATGCAGTTGTACAGTTGTTCATAAGCCCTTCTAGGACTTGATTTATAGTATCTGCTGACATAATTTTATAATAATAGCTCTGGGATAACTATATTTGGTCATAAGGCATTCATCATCAAGTACAAGAAGTCTACTGAATTCCACTATTTGCAATATCCCTTAAAAGGACACCTTTTTACCTCTTCCTATTTTGGAGCAAAATGAAATAACATTAGGCTAATTTACTAATATTTTTACAAGTTCCTTTGAACTTTCAGATTTTAAATTTTAATTTTGTATTGTTTAATTATAATAATTGCTAATAGGCAATTACTGATATAAATGATAATCCATTTTTCTTGTCTTTTACTTTTGAGAGGCGAAATTGTGATTTCCACCCAAATGTTTGACTACAACAATAGACTGACGGCAGCTTTACTGAAAAGTTTCATACCTAATTTGACACCTTGGGGCAGCATATGCCAAAACGTTATTGCACATGTTTCAAAGTTCTGATTATTTCTGCATGTTAAAATGTTTTATAAATGTGAACTCTTTCATAGTGTTCAAAATATACTGTAGATTATCCATCTGGCCAGATGTATGCATGAAAGAAATTGTTCATTTTTGCAAACCTACTTATTATATTTTAGAACCACATTTCCACTTAGTAACACATTTACTTATACATCAATCAACCTAGCATGTGTGTCTGTGATTGTGCATTATGCCATTTAAATTCTGGATATCTTTTTATTGCACTACACTAATACCTCCACCTTTCAAATAGTCTGCCTCTTTGCTCTTGCACCATGTACAATATCCCAGATAAACAAATTTCATTTCCACAATGTAGTTCAGTGAAACATACAATTCTTATTGTACAATGCTATCTGCAGTGACAGGTCACATTTCTTTCCATTTGCTGCTCAGCATTCAATCGGCTTTGGCTTTTGCCTTGAGATATTGTATGCATAATGGCTGGCAGTAATATACTGCCAACAGTTTTGATCAGTAGCCAATTCCCAAACTATTTCTGCAACTACGGCAAAAGTAAAGAAAAAAAAAATGAATCTTGGCATTCATAATGATGGCCCTGCTTCTGCAGGGGATGAATTTGACTGCTGTCTGCCATGTCATTGATCAACACATCTTTGTGCCATTTATTTCGTCTAAAATGGTGTTGACTAAGCTAAAAGTCCTCAAAGTCTGACAAGATCTGTGTCCATTTGTTACTAAATACAAGTCAGTAACTGTATGCCATCTCTGAATATTCACATCTGTACCTTTTGCTCTAATGGCAGGGCCAAAGGCAAATTACTTTTGTTAACTTTACATTTTCAGGTTAATTGTAATGTTGTGACTAAGAAAGAATACTATTGTACCCAAGAGAATTTATTATCTTACTTTTTCAGGCACAAGATTGAAATGTTATTGTCATATAAAATATCAAAGAACACCATGGCACTTCATTCTCTATGCTCACCAACTATATTTTAGCCAGGGTTGTTTATTTTATGATCATAATCTTTTTGTTGTTTTTCAAATATGATTTTGAATATTATATGGTGAATTATGTTCTTGTTTTGTTTATATTCTGTGTATTGATTATTGTTAAGTTTGCTTGTTTTATTTTGCTGTTTATTAGTTTTTTTTTTTGTTTTCTACCCTGCCTCCTTTATGTGAAGCACAAGGAACCGGTACCCACGAAAATATGCAGCTGGGGTAATTCCCCTGTTATCCCCAGCTGGTACTCTCTCCTTGTTTTCTTTTTTACAATATCATACATATATAAATGTATACGGTGGCACGGTGGTGCAGTGGGTAGCGCTACTGCCTCGCTGTAAGAAGACCTGGGTTCGCTTCCTGGGTCCTCCCTGCGTGGAGTTTGCATGTTCTCCCTGTATTTGCGTGGGTTGCCTCCGAGTGCTCCAGTTTCCTTCCACAGTCCAAAGACATGCAGGTTAGGTGCATTGGCGATCCTAAAGTGTTCCTAGTGTGTTTGCACACCCTGTGGTGGGCTGGCACCCTGTCCGGGGTTTGTTTCTTGCCTTGCGCCCTGTGTTAGCTGGGATTGGCTCCAACAGACCCCCGTGACCCTGTAGTTAGGATATAGCGGGTTGGATAATGGATGGATGGATAAATGTATAACTGTGTACTTGATTCACTCAATATATGGTGTTGTACTTTTGCCTTTTTTTAGTATGGTGCTCCTGTCACTAGGTTGTGGGAAATGTTGTCAGATTATGTAAACATGACAAGGATTTGAATATTTCCAGTCCAACTGAACTGTGGTTAAGAAGTGTTTCTAGACATAAGAAAAATCTTGTCTTTCACCTTTGCAATTCCACCAGCCCGTCATTAAATCTACATTATAAAATTGTTTTTATGTTCATGCATATGGTTTTTGCAACAAAACACATCTATTATGATAAAGATCTATTTATTAACTAGGAATACACTGAATTAGAAAAAAAATGCACAAAAAAAATGGTAACACAAAACATACTCAAATGAGACAAATGCACAGTCTGGGAAAAGAATAAATAATACGTGTGTAACAATCTTTCTTTTGTTTGCTAATTTTCAGCTCTATAAAGTTAACTGACTGGAAGGTCATCTTTGTTCTGAGGAATAAAACTACTATTTTATTGAATAAACTACAGAGACGTACTGTATTTCTTGCATATTCATTTTTTTGTCATCATTCGTTCATACGTCTCTATCAAGTACACACAGCAATGTAATCATCCTTTCTCTCACAAGTGACTTTTGGGCCAGTTTTACACTTCGTTGCTGACCCATATGTAACCCCTTGAAGTGGTTGTTTCCCACAGTCACTAATAAAAGATATTGATGTGAAGGGAGGTGACATGTTCAACATTAAAAAAATGTTGTGTTAGTAGAATGAGTGTAAAGGTGACCAAGACTGGAATAACAACAACTGTATAAATCAAGCCAAAAACAATGTGGTTTTAATATTTAAAAGAGTATGAAAGCTCTGGAACGGTTATCAGCTAAGGGGTGTCCTGTCTTGTACAAATTCAGTGAAGGTTGATGTCATTCTGACTTGCTGCATGTAAAGACTCCATGTCACACCTTGCCTACAAACGTCCATAAGCATATACAGTGGGATGCAAAAGTTTGGGCAACCTTGTTAATAGTCATTATTTTCCTATATATATCGTTGGTTGTTACAATAAAAAATGTCAGTTAAATATATCATATAGGAGACACACACAGTGATATTTGAGAAGTGAAATGAAGTTTATTGGATTTACAGAAAGTGTGCAATAATTGTTCAAACAAAATCAGGCAGGTGCATAAATTTGGGCACCACAAAAAAGAAATGAAATCAATATTTAGTAGATCCGCCTTCCTGTAGGTTCCAATGAGAGTCTGGATTGTGGTTGAAGGTATTTTGGACCATTCCTCTTTACAAAACGTCTCTAGTTCATTCAGGTTTGATGGCTTCTGAGCATGGACAGCTCTCTTTAACTCACACCACAGATTTTCAATTATATTCAGGTCTGGGGACTGAGATGGCCATTCCAGAACGTTGTACTTGTTCCTCTGCATGAATGCCTTAGTGGATTTTGAGCAGTGTTTGGTCGTTGTCTTGTTGAAAGATCCAGCCCGGCGCAGCTTCAGCTTTGTCACTGATTCCTGGACATTGGTCTCCAGAATCTGCTGATACTGAGTGGAATCCATGCGTCCCTCAACTCTGACAAGATTCCCAGTCCCTGCACTGGCCACACAGCTCCACAGCATGATGGAACCACCACCATATTTTACTGTAGGTAGCAGGTGTTTTCTTGGAATGCTGTGTTTTTTTCCTCCATGCATAACGCCCTTGTTATGCCCAAATAACTCAATTTTAGTTTCATCAGTCCACAGCACCTTATTCCAAAATGAAGCTGGCTTGTCCAAATGTGCTTGAGCATACCTCAAGCGGCTCTGTTTGTGCTGTGGGCAGAGAAAAGGCTTCCTCTGCATCACTCTCGCATACAGCATCTCCTTGTGTAAAGTGCACGGAATGGTTGAACGATGCACAGTGACTCCATCTGCTGCAAGATGATGTTGTAGGTCTTTGGTGCTGGTCTGTGGGTTGACTCTGACTGTTCTCACCATTCGTCGCTTCTGTCTATCCGAAATCTTTCTTGGTCTGCCACTTCGAGCCTTAACTTGAACTGAGCCTGTGGTCTTCCATTTCCTCACTATGTTCCTAACTGTGGAAACAGACAGCTTAAATCTCTGGGACAGCTTTCTGTATCCTTCCCCTAAACCATGATGGTGAACAATCTTTGTCTTCAGGTCATTTGAGAGTTGTTTTGTGACCCCCATGTTGCTACTCTTCAGAGAAAATTAAAGGAGGAGGGAAACTTACAATTGACCCCCTTAAATACTCTTTCTCATTATATGATTCACTTGTGTATGTAGGTCAGGGGTCACTGAGCTTACCAAGCCAATTTGAGTTCCAATAATTAGTTCTAAAAGTTTTGGAATCAATAAAATGACAACGGTGCCCAAATTTATGCACCTGCCTGATTTTGTTTGAACTATTATTGCACACTTTCTGTAAATCCAATAAACTTCATTTCTCTTCTCAAATATCACTGTGTGTGTCTCCTATGTGATATATTTAACTGACATTTTTTATCGTAACAGCCAACGATTTATACAGGAAAATAATGACTATTAACAAGGTTGCCCAAACTGTAATGGCTGCAGAAGGTGTTTACACTGAGTACAAAGGTCCAATTGGCACCAACTGCCACACGTGGCAGTATAACATAATCACAGTGAAGGCAGGACATATATGCTCCATTGAGAAAAAAAGGGAAATTCTAGATGGTGCTGTTGGAAGTAAATGAATGTTGATTGGAAGCTACTTAACCTAAATTATAATATACACACAAAAAGAATAAAAAAATAAAAACAGAAAAAGGTTATTTATATGAGTTATGAAAGCAACAGGTCATTAAATGACAGTCTCTAATGTTACACAACTGGCCTGTTACGTCTTAAGTGTACATTTAAAAAATAACAGAAACACTCTGTTAACATGATGTAAGAGCCAATCTTAGAAAGTTAGTTCTGAGTTAAACTCATATTAATGTTTGCTTAATTTGAATAGAATATAAACTTCTTTCATAGTCATAACTTATGGTATAGTCTTTTCCCCCTATAAGTTAGTAAGAGATAGAACCTTCTTACTATAACTGAAAAACAGTGTAATAATAAGCTTAGTTGTGGAAGGAACAGGTCCCAGTAAAGAGGGACTTGAAAGACCCATTTTCTACTCAGAGATGGGATAAGCATAGTTTTCTGACCATTTTGAAATGGTTCAGAAATGTTAAGTAAATAGTAACGATTTGAGATGTAACAAGATTTCAGCTTGAACTGAACTTTTCTTAACATTCATTTTTTCTTTTTTAATGTTCTCTTTTGTGTGAACTGTTTTAGTTTGAAACTTAACTAAACTTTTAAAAATGAAGACATTTTGTCTGTGGAATCATTTCTGAGCGTCAGGCTTTTGTTGAATCCCATTTTTTTGAGTTGAAGCTGCTGAACTTTGGTAATTTTGGGAAAATGCAGCTACACATGGCATCTTTTCTTTTTTTACATTTATTGATTTTATTTGAAGAAAATAACATTACATACAATAAAGTCAAACTTAACAAATCCATACCCAAGAGAAAGAGAATAGAGCCAAGGACAAGACCAAATCTTTAAAAACAGCAAAGAGGGGAGAATATCCTTTTCACCAATATATATATTTATTCTACAATTTTATTAATTTGATCTTGCCATATTTTAAAATGTTCTGAACATATCCTCGAAGTGAGAATTTAATTTTTTTTTCACTGTCAAATAGTATAAAACATCAGTTACCCAAGGATTTATAACAGGTGGGCTGTCATTCTTCCAGGGGAGGAAGATAAGTCTACATGGTAGTAGTGTGGTACAGACAATTACAATCAATTTTTCCTTCTCCACTTTAAGCCCATCCGAGGGCTGTTAATGGCTTAGGAGTGATTGTGACACCAAGGCTGTCTGATAGGCATTCGAAGATTTTTGTCCAAAATGATGTTAATTTTGGTACCTACCCAGAACATGTGACCCAGTGAGGCTAGAGTTAGACTGCAACGCTCGCAGGTGGGATCTTAGCTTGGATACATTTTAGACAATTTTAAATGATATAAATGTGCTTGATAAAAGATTTTAAGTTAAATTATTGAATCCTTTATGCATATGGATCCCCACCGTACCTTGAATCTTTGAAAGGAAGGGACTTTAAAATGTTTTTATATTATTACTGAGATGCTGTCTGAGTCTTCAAGACCGATCAAAATTTCTTGTGGAACAGAAATAGGTGGGAGGTGATTAAAACTGAGCAGGATACTTTTAGCAAAGTTTCTGATTTGAATGTACTGGAAAAATTGTGTTGATTGGAAATTAAATCTGAAGCATAATTGTTAATAAGATGCAAAGACATCAGCTAAGTGTTAAGTGTTTTAATTCCAGATGTTTTCTAAACATTAAATACTGTGTAGGTTTGAGAGGCTAAAAAAGCTAAAACAGAGAAGCTTTTATCTGTTGTACCTCTGCATGATAATTGCACTTCTACATGATTATCACCTTTTTCTGACCACTCAAACATGACATCTTTTCATCTGAATATTTTTCTTTTTTTTACATGCAGCATGCTGTGATTTGAAAACTCCTCCTACTTTGCCAGCTCTGCTATGTTTCTTATGAATCCTACCTAAGAAAACAAATCATAAACAAAATATAAGCATTAAACCAAATTAAGGCAATCCTTTAATTACATTTTACTTTTCATTATCCATTGAGATGGGGGAGATTATTATTTTTTAACTTGCTTATTATTTCAAAGAATTAAATTCCCAATGACATACTGCTTCCTGTTAGATACACTTGTCTACCATGATGGTAATGATCTTTTCTTGGCGTAGCAAAATACAAACCTACTCAAAAGGTTGTTCTTGTCTTTATGTGTAGCTGTATTCCTTTTAAATTACCTGTCTCTCTATTGCCTCTCCTTTGTCTCATAATAGTAGGGTTTGCATTGTTGGTTCTCTACCTGCTGTTCCACAGGTGGCAACAAAGAGCTCCATAAAATTAAAATTCTGGTGCTGATGCAGGCACATCCATTTATTTAAAATTCTGTATTCCCTTCTTGGAAAGACAGACTTATGTTGCTTTTGTCTGCTTCTCAAATGTAACAGCAATATATAGAAAATATTGTTTTTATTTACCAAGCTAGATTGTCATTCAGGTTGTGGAAGCCATATCACGAGCCAAGACATTTATCTAAAAGTCATTTGAGAAAATTACATTAAACAAATTGTTTAGACACTTCTGAATTATTCATCTGCCTTTGTATTGAATCTCTTTTCACAAAGAGTTCTAATGGAAAACTGACAATTTGTTAGAAGCAATTGATGCAGTTACATTGATAATGCATTACAATGTATTGTACAGACAGTAACATGACAGCAATATCCCTGTAATATTATGGTGATCCTTTAAGTTAGTAGGCATGAATCAACTGGAAAAGTGTCCTCATCAACCCCTTAACCAACCCAAATCATCACAAGGATAAAGTAGAACTGAAAACATTGCTAGGCATAGTAAGCTAGTTGTCAAACCCAGCTGCTCCTAGATACTAGTTCCCTGAGGCAGATACCGAAGAGTATAGCTGAGCACATATAGGGTCTTTAACAAGACACAGCGATCCAAAAGAAGGAAAAAACTTGAAAACTATGTTCAGTGCTACATTACTTTGGCCTGAGCTGTAGTACACCAAGTAGCCTCCATCAGATATATAACAGAAAAGACATTATAAAGGTTATAAGTTCAATTTCAAATGTATTGTCATGTGTATATAATACAATGTAATTCTTACTTGCATATCTACCACAGACAGGCTTGCTTTGCACCTCATTACTGGTCTGGATATTTAAAAGCAAATAAACTATAAAATTAAGTCAAAAGATGTATTTAACAGCAGCAATAATTGGTAACAATAAAGACACTGACTAGAATGAAAACTTGTAACCACTATAGTCCTTTAAAGTCCAAATGTGATGTCCCTACATTAGATGAAGAGTGCCTCTGGATGAGCAATCTTTCAAAAAGCACTTCAATTCGAGACAAGCCTTTCAATATTTTCCATTTCCTTGAACCCCTTACCATATGCTCAACAATAAAGAAGGCTAACACAACATTTCTATTAACAATGACTGTGTTAAGCTTGCAGCTGGAGATATTCTGGATTAAAAGCTGTTAAATAAGAAAATAGCTGCCAACATTCTTGCAGCTCCTAGCTTTCTGTCATTATAGGGGAAAGGGGCTGGAATGTAAAGCTTGCTGAGTATGCCACCAGAGGACCTGGAAGTTCAGCTAATCAATGGTAAATCGAGTGCAATTTTTGGCCTGGCAGTTAGTCAAATATAGGAGCCAACTTTTTCAATAAATTGCACTCCCAGACAAATTAAAGTATTAAAGACTTTTACACTCAGGAAGTCAATCCTTGAGGCACCTATATTTATGAAAAAGCAATACCACCGTCATTGGAAAAATAAGTTAAACCCTTAATTCACTTTTATAACAATATGACAGAATCAGAAAATAGAAGAATTAAATGTTCTTTTTATTTCACAGAATGTCTCTATAGTGATAATGCAGTTTGTAAAAGCTACATTAGCAGCCTACACCAGAAAAGCCATGTAAAGTGGACTCCAATTTTTCTCCTTACTACACAAAAAAAGTTAAGTCCAGAAATCAAATTAAGTGTACGTTAGGTTCTGTGTTTTCACACTGTTTACTTCCATCTTGCCCTATTTTTTGATATTTTATTTGGTTATTCTATCTTTTTTATATTTTTGTGCATATGTTGTACTGTGTTTATGACACAAACAGAATAGTCCACATGTGTGTAATGTCATATGTGCGACTGTATATAAAAGCAGGTGTCAGACAGAGTTGGTTTGTCATATCTTTGTAAAAGTGATTTTGCAAGAAAATTTTGTTTTGCTTCTGGATATTATGAGTCGCAATCCTTTTTTATTGCTTTCATTAAAAGGGAGGTAACTGTTATGAAATGGAGTTTTCAAAATGGATATGAGAGCCAGTACCTTGACTAATCTACAGAGAGGAACCACTCAGCCAGATCCCAAAGACTACCTGCTTACTTTAGTTGGACCAGGACCTAAAAATAAGAAGCTGGAAAACAACACAAAATGCCCCCAGATATAACAAAATGTTTCACAGATGGGAAGATAACCATCATCCCCCAGCCTGTGTACAACAAACTAGCTTTATACATCAAAGGTTTGCTTATTAAAAATGGAAAAACATATTAAAATCCTCAACAGAGGAAAAGGAGACAAAAAGGATTTGCAAATACACAAAAGTCCAAAAACACAATCCATAGATAGAATCAAAGAAAACAAGGCAAGAATTTCATAAAAACCAGTAAATCTAAATAGAAAGCAATACTTATGGAAAATCCACAATAAACAAAATGATCTGTTGTTCGTGGCTGTCTCAGCTGACTTAACTAGCCAGACGGAGAGCTCAGGAGTGGTGACATAACAGTGGCCCCACCTCCTCAGGCTTCACTCACAAAGAATATGGCACAGAGTTACCTTTAAAAAGAAGTATATAATGGGAATAATGTGAAATACATAAAAATATGACACACAATAACTCAAAAATAACAATAAAAAAACAAACACATTTTAATACATAACTGCAACAGTCACATTTTAGACCATGAATGATTAGATGACTGTTATTACCCTGAAAGAGGTGTACTTTTATTTTTGAATCTCTGTAGGTTTAGTAAACACTACCACATAATGTCCCTTTTACTCATAACTTATGTGGCAGTTTGGCATTCTCCTTTGTCCTGCTATTTAAACCTTTAAAAAGTCTCAATACACGGCATTTAGTACATAGCTGTGATAATGTACTGCGGTAGCATGCAACTAATAAATAAATAATGCATTTCATTGTTTGAATGCTTTTGGGTACCTGCGCAGTGCACAAAAACACTAAATGAAAAAAAAGATCTATGAAGTCACCTTACTAAAAATCTAATTGTGCGTTATTGTCATACATTGCACTTTTCTTTTAAAAAATATTTCAATTGAGGGGTTTCTCGTGACCACAAGGCACTAAATTGTCACTTTGTTGCTTATAGAACATACTCTTAAGAGCCATTTTTGAAAGCATTAATAAAGTGCTTGTGGTATAAAATAAGCAAAAAAAACAAAACATTGTTTATCAAAAACAGTCCACATTAAATAACTTCTGATGTTACATTCTAGTGAGGCCAAAAAACAGCACTGTTGAATCCATTTGAGGCCTTTCCTACAGCATTACCTATACTATTCAAACTTAACTTAAGGAGAGAAATCACAAAATGCAAACTATTCTCTTTAATATTATTTCTTATAAAAGTAGATAGATAGATAGATACTTTTTATAGTCTATTATTGGTATTGAGCTTTAAAACACAAGGAAAAAATTAACAAAACTAAAACAGGAAAACTTTTCAGAGCAAGAGAGATTAACTTATTGTGCCAGAGGTGTCCTGTTCATAGCTAGATTGCAACAACTGTATGAGAAACTGCACCACATCTGGAATGGGATTCTAGGACTACAGGGTCTGGTGTTAATCCCTATACAGTAATCCCTCCTCGATTCCTTCGTTCTGGAACGCAACCCCCGCGATAGATGAAAATCCGCGAAGTAGAAACCATATGTTTGTATGGTTATTTTTATATATTTTAAGCCCTTATAAACTCTCCCACACTGTTAATATTATTAGAGCCCTCTAGACATGAAATAACACCCTTTAGTCAAAAGTTTAAACTGTGCTGACAAGACAGAGATGACAGTTCTTTCTCACAATTAAAAGAATGCAAACATATCTTCCTCTTCAAAGAATGCATGTCAGGAGCAGAGAATGTCAGAGAGAGAGCGCGAGAGAAAATGCAAACAATCAAAAAATCAATACGTGCTTTTAATTATGCTGAAGCACCGCGATAAAGCAGCATTTTGTAGAGGAGCGTCCGTATCCTCTAGGCAAACAGCCTCTGTGCAAACAGCCCCTCTGCTCACACCCCCTCCGTCAGGCAGAGACAGTGAGAGAGACAGAGAAAAGCAAACAATCAAGCACCGCGCGGGAAGCATATCATATATAATTGAGGAGTTTTATTTAATATGTAATACATGCTCTGATTGGGTAGCTTCTAAGCCATCCGCCAATAGTGTCCCTTGTATGAAATCAACTGGGCAAACAAACTGAGGAAGCATGTACCATAAATTAAAAAACACATTGTCCGCAGAAATCCACGAACCAGCGAAAAATCCGTGATATATATTTAGATATGCTTACAATTAAAATCTGCGATGGAGTGAAGCCGCGAAAGTCGAAGCGAGATATAGCGAGGGATCACTGTATACTCAAAATTCAGTCAGAGGAAACCATGGGGAGCACATCACTAACTTAGTACCAGATTGTGGTATTCACCGTTATGCTAGCTAAGAGAAAATTTAGTGTAAAAGTAGCCTACAAAAAGATTGACTGCTGAGAGCAAATATCACTAAAAATATTTGTAATTTTTCAAGTTTATTTCTGAAATCAAAAGAGCAGCAATAACCTTTACTTTATATTAAAAAATAAAAATTTTCGTCCACAAATGCATGACTATACAGTAAATAACACAGTTTGCTCAAACCCACTTCAGGTTCGTAGTCAGGGCCATTTACAGAATTATGTAATTTCATCTGTTAGAGGACAGGGGAATGCATAACAAATCATTTTTCTGTTTTAATAATCAGTCCATTACTGTGCTGTATTTTATGACTCTTCTGAAAGAAACTCACATCTCACCAACAAATCAAAAAGAGTTGAATTACACTCTCCACAGTACCTAATCAGATAGTGTTTAGTGCTGCTGTCTCAAAGCACCAGGACAGCAGGTTAAAATCACTACCAGGCCTCTAGTTTTAAAGGGTCTCCATCTGATGAGTAGTCCATGGTGTTAGTAAATACGTTAAAGTAATAATCAGGTACGGCGCTCCATTCGGGTGCGGGTATGTGCAAGGAAGATTCGCTCTGTGGCTGATTGGGGTTCTTGGCCAATCTCACCACATACACATGGGTAGGTGGGCGGATTGGTCCGGCACCTCATTTGTTCCGTGGAGGTAGAGGCTTGTCAAAGCTTTACCCAAATTACACTTGAGCACTAAAAAGGAGCCTGTAGGGTAGAGAGGGGAACAAGATCGGACAGAGAACAGATAGGAGAAAAAGGCAGATGAAAAGAAAGAGGCAGAGAAAGAAAAAAGAATGTAGATAGGGGATACATGATGGGAGAAGAAGGCAGGAACAAGAGAGAGCCAGTATGAGTGAGAGGAGGCAGGCAGTTGGTAGGAGAAGCCATTGGGGGAGTGTGAGGCCAATGCTCAGTGGATGAAGGGGGCCACACTGGCCGAGTGGCTTAGGGAGCTGGAGCAACTCAGAGTTCACTCCCGTGTAAATCTGAGGAGAGGCAGTGGGAGATGGATTGAGCACAGTCAGGCTCAGATTGGGAGCCCTGCAGGAAGCCATAGTGATTGCAGAGACCCGGGCCTAAATAGGAAGGTTGGCTGTGCCTGTTAGTTATGGGTCTGCTCTGTTGCTGTTTCTAATGCAGGGTAAGCAGAGGAGATGTCAGTTTTAAAGGGCCACACCAAGGACTGAGATTTTAAGAACAGCTTCCTGCCATGAAATTTTAATCTTGTTTTTAATGGATCGTATATATTTATTTGACTTGGTTTTAACCTCCACGCACCTTTACTGTTTTCTTGGATAATTTACTTATTAAGAAAACTGCACTGAACTACTTGTTGAATACTTTTGTTTTGATGGATGTTTAATAAAAGCACTGTGACTTTTGCACCAGTTCTTTGGCTGGATATTTGTGTCCTCATTTGCCCGGCTCATCTTTGGTGTGACTATTGACAATGGCGGGTTCTAGAGGCTCTGAAATGGTACAGGGTGCATGGAGCAAACCTGCACCACCACACTGCAACACGGTCTGTATTTTGGGGTTGAGTGTAAGATTATCAGTAACCTTAAAATGACTTCATAGGTCAATGATAGGAGATGCAAACTCACTTATGATTGATTCTTGCCTTGTGCCTGATTCTACAGAAATAAGTTCCAACCATGTACTATCATGATTAGCAGGCACAAGTAATAACAAAATTAATATTCTGAAGACACTTAAATATACCACTGAATCATCACCTATTATGGTAACAACAAAGACTAAAAACAGTATATATTGTTAAATAATAAGAAGTCCTAAACATTTAGCCCAAAGAAAAGGAGTTAAATGCAAGTCTTAAGATTGAGACCACAAGGGCTTGCTTTACTCACCTCATTACAATAACAAAATCCTATTTGTCATGTGTATGTACTTGTGACATAATGGAGTATGTTTATAGTGGGCAGCTTTAAACTTAAAATAATAAGCTTTAAAATAATAAAATACATAGAAACACACTTCACATGCCAAATATCTATAAGAATGAAGTGGAATAAAAGGGTTCAGAAAATGGATGTTGTATTCTGCAAAAACAATTTGTTTTACCTTGCAGCTGAATGCTAAACCCTGGAGAAAAACAAACCCCTTAAATTAGTTGGAGAAAGACGACACACTGAAAGTTTAGCAACAAAAAAGTTTTCACTTAAATTTTAATTCAGGTTTAATTTTGCACATACAAGCAAGCACAGTGATGAGAAACTTGTCTGTTTTTGGGTTGGGGAGCATGAGTCTCATTTAGCTTTGTTTTTGTTTGTTTTCTATTGTTGTTTGGTTTTATTGTATTTCATTTGAAGTAAACGATTGTCACTGTATGCTATTATTTGTTCTAGTCTTTGAGAAAAAGACAAAGAAAGAAAGAGTGTATGGTATAACAGGAAGATAGGAAAATGTATTAGTTGCTGAGCCTTTCACTATTCGGCTCCATCCAGCTGACTTAATGCAATCCAAAAACACTCAAAAACTGAAAAGAACTTTCAGAATACCCATTGCAAAAAACCCAGAGAAAAATAGACCATAGCAGCACTGTGTGATAGGTGGTTACCATCAATGAAATCTTTTTTATACATGCCTCTTCTTTTCTCTCTGTATTCAAAATATTCCACTATGTTTTTTATTATTTAAAAGATTCTTTGATCTTCATCTGTATTTAGTTTTTTAACTTGTCCCTGTGTATTTACATTTTAAAAAGAATCTTTATTTTATACTCTATAAAGTGTAGTAAAAGCTAAATATTTTTTATTTATACTTATATTAGTGTAGAGCATGGACAAGCTTAATATGGGTGTAAACAATGGATGCGTAGCCAAAAATCATGTCTATTTAATGCATACCATGTAAGTCCATTTGCTATACACTACTGGTGGATGAATATTTTTCTTTGTTTTTATGTGCTGTACATACTGAATTACGTATGGTTTTGTGTTTTGCTAGGTATTTTGTATGTGTATAGCCCTAAACTGAGAAGTTTCTTTGACCAAGTTGAGTTGATAGTCGTTATGTCAAACATTGTATCTATAGGGGTTTATTTTGCCAATAGACAGTATCTCTAAATTACTATGAAACGCACATATTTAACTGTTCAATGTACTTTGCCATATAATTTATTTATAAATTGAGTAACATTGTAAAGAGCTACAATAAGTAGGCTTTGCAACATGAAGCCCTTTACATCAAAGGAAAGTACCACACTAAATGCACAACCCAAGAGTGGTGAAAGCCAAGAAAATATAAATCTCTCTACACTTGATAGTTCTTCAGATTCTAAAATATTTTATTATCCTTTGTTCTATTTACAGTTTATTTTCTTCATCTCATGAGTGTCTCTTTAAACTTGAATGTAAAGCGCCTCAGATGTTTGTCATTTGTTGTTTTGGGCATCGAGTGCTCTTGAGCATGTTTTTATGCCCAGTGATTACTCTTATTCAGAGTTCATACAGTACAGTACATTCATTAATGTTTTGTATAAAATGGTTTGCTATATCTGAGAAAAGATGAAAACACAATCTAATTTCCATATTTTATTCATGTTAAAACATCTATCAGCAAACACTTCTAAAACACTTAATAATTTATAATAAAATATTTCATTTCTTTGAAGTAAAAGATAAATGAATACCTTTCATGATCTGCAACATGGATTAACATAATAAAAGAAGTTGAACAGCACCACTAGAGGTACCATGTAGAATTTACTTACAAAAAGACAAAATAGACACAACATGTTTAATTTAAAAAATGGATGGCAGATAAGTAAAATTTAGGTTCAACTAAACCTTAGCTTGTGTTATGTTTCAGCCAGGTTTAATTCCAAGGCTTATGCGTATTTTCTGTTTTATTGTTGCTTTTGCTTTGAATTACTGTTTTTCATGTTTCTGTGTAGTTCCTGTTAAGTTTATTTATTACTGTCATACTTTGGTAGTGAATTTTTTACTGAAGTATTTTCCATCCCTCCCAAAAGAGAGTATCTCTTGCCTGACTTGTCTGGATCACAACAGAGCACGATCTCAAGTTGCAAATAAAACTGGTGTCCTATCAGATGAAGTGAAAAATGTAATAATCTGGAACAACCACTCCTCTACTCAGTACCCTGATGTTTGCCATCGAAAAGTAAAAGTTCAAGTCAAAATATGGTGCCTATAAGGCTGTTAAGGATGATGCCTGGCTCAAAGCAGAATTCATCACCATTGTTCAACAGCAGAGGGCTGCTGTAATCAAAGCACAGAAACTGTCTGGTGCAATGTTTGCCCTCAAAGCAATCTCTGACCACATGTGAGACATCTGATATTGTACTCCGGAGGGTGGGTTTGTCTCCAGGGGAGTTTTAGAATGAAATTTTGATGACTTTCCAGAGGGCCTAATCTACTCATTTCCCGTTCTTATCAAGAATAAAGAAAGAATGAAAAATTGGTGAAAGCCTGTCTATCAATAACTTTTGCCTTGACAAAACTGATGCTGTAGCAAAATAGTTGGTGGAAGAGAGAGCCACCACACTGGAGTTTATATAAACTGTGTGACTAAACAGCATAACAGAAAATTATTTTATCTTTAAATGTTCCACCAATCTGTGATTTTTTTGGGTGGAACCATAGGAGGCAAGACCACTTTCATGTCACTACTGTTTAGTCCATCATCTGCCTTTATATTTAGGTCAGAAAGAAAGCCCCAGCAGAGGTTCATTGTGTTTGTCAAAGTTCTTGTGGCAGGGTTGCTTTCTTTTATTTCTTTTGGTTTACTGGGTGGTTTCATTTCTGTTTGACTATAGCCTTTCTAGGAAAACCCTTTTTGCTTGTTTTATGTCTTGTTCATGTTCATAAAATTCCTGATTTGTAAAGATTTAACGTAGTATCTCTTAGCCATAGTTTTTATAATTCCTCTCCATAGAGAGGATTTTTGGCATTTTTGGGACTATTTAGAAGTATTTTGAACATTTAAGTCAGGTCTCCATTAGTAGTTGGGGGCTGACTGCCCTGGGTGAAGTCTTATCTGGGCAAGCTGGTGAAGGTCCTTGCCTGTTCTTTAGTTCTTTTGGGATGCTTCACTTCTCTGTCACCATGTTTGTGTCTCTAATTCTTAACAGCTAGCTGAACTAATAATTCATTCTATGAAATCAAAATTAAAAGAAGTGAATAGTTTAATGCTTTCCCTAAGTTTCTAAGCATAGGCACAACTTGGGTATTAAAATAACTGGATTTGTTGTCAGGGCACACAGACAACAGACACTCACTTAAACTATGTCAATTCAAAGTTACCAGCTCATATCTTAAGATATTGGATGGACCCAAAATTTGGCAGGAGAAAATTCATGTACAAGTAGGGCAAACGTCACTCTGACAGTGATGAAGCTAAACCTCAAATCTGTGGGCTTTTCTAGCTGTAAACCACTACTTCTAAACACTGAATCACCATCTGGACCTAACAATTTAATGCTTAAATTAACAAAACAAAATGTAAACCTTACACAACAACTTCACACTTATACCTCCTGGAAATCAGAATGGCTAATGAAAATATTTTTTTTTTATTTGAAATACTATGAAGCATTCATTTTTATCATTTAATTATTTTAGCTAAATTTCTATATTTTTGTATCTGCAATCAGGTACTAATTTCCATTTACAATTAAGAAAAAAGTCGATAGCCTTATTTTTACAGTAAAAATTAAATATTAATTGCAAAAAATGGACTATTACATTTTGTGTTGTGAAATTTTTTTATCAATACAGAACAAAAAGATGGTACAACTGGACTGCAGTCCTAACATTAATGAAAATTAGTTTTTCTATTAAATGAAAAATGGGCCCATCTTGTTAAACTGACCACAACACACTTCTTAAAAGTATGAGGTCGGACATTGTATAAGGTAAAGCTTTAAACTGTTCAGGTTAAGAAGCCTTTTGGTTTCTTAGTGTGAGTTTTGTCAAGGTGAATAGAAGTGCAGTACGTGCTGGGAAAGTTGAAATGTGAAGAAGGATTTTAGAGTATTTTTTTTTTTTTATTATTGTTGTGAAAGAAAATTTAACTGTTTGCAAGCTACTAAGGGTTAAAAGCTGACAAAGCTGTTTTGCTATAAGGGCAGGATATTCATACAGGCATTTGTCATAAGACAGGTTGCAGTAAGCTGACCTAGGACAACTTCCTCTTTAGAAACGCATCTGTTAGAAAGATGACCTTTCTTTCTTTAGGGCCCCTCTGACACATACACAAAACAGAAACGGTTGGCCCATTTGTGTAATACAAGATGAAATGTTTGGGTAAACAATATTAATCCTTTTTTTTAATTATGGGTAGGGGGAGAGAGAAAATATAAAAAAGCCGACTAAAAAGTGGAATTTCACACTTCTGCTTTGCAACGCATGAATCCTATGTACTTACCGCTGCCTGAATAAAGACTGATTGATTGAACTATTCCTGTCTTCCTCGGGGTTACTTCCACATTGCATACTTTTGCTTAGTTAGCTGGATATCACAGAGAATTGACCCTGAATTGATAACAATTTCCAAAGCATTCGCTGTACTGTGAGAAACTGCAAAAGATAAAGTCAACATGCTCTGCTACCGGTAAGTGCATTTTACTGTTTGAGCAAGAAGGGAGGAGCTGATATTGGAGGGGTTCCTCTTCCTCCTCTGCTCTCAGCTGCTGTTTTAAAAACTGGTAATGAGCCATCTCTCACTCAGTATATCCTTGATTTGCTTGAGAACACATAACCTACAGAAAAGAGGACAACTGGAAGTTGAATGGTCATTAGCATCTTACTACTTCTACTAGAACTGAATGAAGATTTAAAGCACCCAGGCTGTATGGTTCTGTGTATCGCCTTATATCTGCTGTTACTGGTTTTAAACCAAAAAAATATAATTTACAAGTAAAATCTTAAAAGTCAGTACCTTTGTCTAATTATTTTCCAGAGAGCAGAGAGTTTAGGTTAACCATTTCTTGTCTAACTTCAGTCCCTCAACAGCACTTGAGGATGCTCTTGTACTGCCCTCTATTGGCCATGAAACTGTGTTGAAGTAAAAGAGTGGACATAAAAGACAGTTTCACTCAGCGAGCAGCCTGCCATTGGAGCTCACTAAGGTTATGCTGGAAAACTGATCTCTGAAAACTGAAGCAGCATTGATACAGATTTCAACAGTAATCCGAAAGTTATTTTCCAGCAGACCTCATGATGTAGCATTACGTTGGTACTTTTTAAGCATTTCTGAAGATGGGAGTAGTAGAGAAAAGTTTTATTTTGTAATCATACATTAACAATGTACTTGTTATTTTATTAACAAATCTGATAATTATGCTGCACATGAAAACACCCAAAATGAGTGCTGGTCTGTGAGTTACATTAGAAGATGTGCACTTATAATAATAAAATTCGTTTTATGTTTTAATTAACCTTAGTAATCTGCAATTTAAAAAAATAACCAAAAGGGGATAAAAATATACACCTTTACATATAACTGCACAACGACTTGCCTCCTGACCAGCCTCAAGTGCAACTACAAAAAAGAATTGGCTTGATTCCGATTTGCGTAACTCAAAGCAGTAGTGATTTTATGCATTTAGTTTTGCCAGAACTAATCAAAACTATGAAAATAGCTGCAGATGTGACCATGAGATGTCACATTGACAATTAATGAGCAGTTTACAGTATTCTGCTTTTTTTATACACAGTCTAACATCACACACCCAAAATCATTTCTTCTGCTGTAACATCTTCAGTTATGCTATAGGCTAGGTAGCTGCATTTCATAGTTTTTAAGTAAACCAATCACACCAGTATGTTTGATGTTGTGCCTTAATGGCAATCACAAAATTAAAAAATTTGCATCTTGATAGTTTCCCAAAGAGTCATAAATCTACTCTATATATATAAAATCCTAAGCCTGCAACAAATTTTATGTTATGCTTTCATGTCACGTTTTTTCTCATGCTTCAAATCAGGCTTATTTTAAAACCTACATACAGTATATATGATTGGTAGATAGAGATAGATAGAGATAGATAGATACTTGGTATCATTCTTTTCAGACTTTATCAAACTTTAATGTGATGTTGTTATATTTTCAGATTCTTATTCCATTTTTAAGCTATGAACTAAAAAATATCAAGAACTCACGTCCCACGAGACGAGACTTTGTGCCAAGAGATTTAACAATGCCCAAGGCCAGAAATAAACGACAAAGAGTAGGACAGCTTCTGTACAGGCTTTTAAATGTTCGAAGTATCACACAAGATGCAGATCACACGGCATGCAGCAGCAGCAAGCCAGCAGGTGATCGAGCAAAGAGGAGGTAAAAAAAAAAACGAATTTGTTTCCCATTGTATCACCATTGAAGAGGGGGTTTCGGAGGAATGACTGTGTCTCCTTGGGGTGCGCTCAGCTCCCATCTTCACAATGCGAGCAGCAGGTATGCGAATGTGCAGCCTAAACATGTCTGTTCTGCCTTGGGGCTTGAAGGCTAGAGCCCTTAAAGCAACCTATCAATTGATTTTTTGTGACACAATTTAAATATGTATGATCTTGCACATCTCTCGTATTTGATGTAGTTGTCATCAGCATTTACTGAATCATGTAAGATAATTATGTACACTTTGCCCATTGAACAAAAATTGGAAGTTTATAAATATTTATTTATGTTTGGTGATGAGTATATGATGTTGATATTGAGATAATATTATCTATTTAATTGTATGACAAGATAATATCCAGATGGATCTTCATATTGAATGGTTTTGTTATGACATTTTATCATCACTGGTGCTGGTAGCCTAATGCATTGAGGAAAAACTGTATTATCAAGGAAGTTTACTTGTTCAATATTTCAGTACACATAGGTGTGGTGTGTGTTTATGTGTGAATGCTATGTATAGCTGCTGTAAAGCATCCCATGTGGACAGCTGCTGAAAGCAGAAAGGCTTACTAGCTTAGCATGAGCAATCCAAACAGTCTTCTTCATACCAAAAGAGTCATTCAACAACTGCGCCACTTACCAAAGCAGGTGCCCACTGACCGCATTGCTTCCTACTGAAGGTGTGCCTTCTCAGCCACTGAGCCACTCAACTGCTGTGGAAATATGACAATCACCCACACCACTTTTAGCATTTTTACCTTGATCCAAATAAACAATATGTGTTTACTGTTGAAATAAAGTAAAATTAATAAAACATTTTAAAATCAGTAGTAGCAAAAAGTAGGAAGCATATTTTAGAAAACTCATATTTTAGAACATACTTTCTTCAAGGATACAAATGATGCCTGGGTGCAAAGCGGTCTTTTATCTTGCCAGTTTCAGTTTGTAGATGTTTTGTCAAGGTGGCGTTGAATATTTTCTGTCTTCTGTGCAACATGCATCCCAAATTTAAAGGCCTCTTCTCATGTGGGGTTAAGAATAATAAATACATGATGATATTAAAACCACTGGTCATGTTGATATTGAAAAACTGTTCTTTTCCTAGGTTGCTGACCATGCCAAACTTTATTTACCTCAGGCTGATAAATAATAAAGTAAAAGTTGCAAAGTTCATATCAGCAAAGATTTCAACACAAGTAAACTGCAGCTTTTTTGTGTACTTATTTTAATAATCTTTAGTACAGGTTTTTTCACAACTCATGGTTGTGGAGACTTATTTACTGTGACTTGTTTCCATCTCCATAACATTGCACTGCCTTACTTCTTCATGTGAGGTTTACCTGGAGACCACATCCTTTCTCAGACATCCTCTAATACATTCTTCCACAGCTTCTTCTACGTGGCTCCAATCATCTTTTCTCTGCCACATCCACTGCCAGTACATTATCACTGCCGGCTTCACCTCAGATGGCCCACTTGTTATCAGAGGTCACACCATCTGTACTCACTTTTGCCATTTCCTAGAGCGGATTGAAGCCAAGATGCTTTCCAAAATCATCCACAACCATGTACCTTGCCCAATGTATTAAAGCACAGGAGCTGGTCTTGTATGTTCTTCTGTTGTAGTGCTTGATCATCTTTCTCTATTTCTTTCTCTCTCACACACATACAACCCCTCTGCATGACTTCTCAGGATGGCTCTGCCACTTCTGACACCATCTCTATCCCAGGTCAGAATTTTCATGCCAATAATGACTCTTCTGCTTTCGTCACTAATTCCTGCTTACTACATCTTACTGTTATCCTCATACAGCCAATGGCCTTTTTTGCTCTGTCTCATCTAGAATGATTATTTTATGCAGCTTACCTTTCTGGGATTCATGTTCAGTGCCCAGGCTGCCTTCTTTATTGGTTTCAACAGCAGACACATAGAACAAATAAACACAGCAGGTAAATGTGAGAAATTATGAATATGCAAAAAAGTGTATTTTCAATTAAAGTAGTTGATAAAATCCATTCAAGATAATTGCATTACAAACATGGTGTAAAACATATTTACTGGATTTAAGATTCATGCCAGCAATGTAATCATAAATTAAAGGGAATGGAAGATAACGCAAACTTAATTCAGCTTTTTTACTTTCTCCTTAAATAAACTAGTGTGTGAATAATATTGCCTTATGTACATAGTGTACTATAAAAGTAAAAAAAATCGACAGATTTACATACATACCATAAACGTGTTTGACTTATATCAGAAATAAAAAGTCACATCATTCTTTTTTTCTTTTAGCTGAAAGCACTCTTGAAGTTTACAAATATATGCCTATTTTTTAAAAACTGCTTTAAGGTAATGTGGCGTGGCACAGTGGCTATATCCCTGACCTGTAAACCAAAGGACCACAAGTCCAATCCCTCTCAATGGCTCTTTGTGCAAATTTTGAACCAGACGACTGAATGCCTTATGATCAATTTGTAAAAAGATATATGTAAACAATTGCATTGTAAATCTGTATTTATGAAGTAGATTCTGAGTGTATTTGTTATAGAAAATAAGATACTTATTCTTTTGGGAAAAAAAAACTCTTAACTTATTATTGACTTTTGGTTATCCATAAATTGCTGCTGTTGTGGAAAATATCCTGCATTATTCCTGTTCCAAAGAAGGCAGGTGCCTCTTCACTTCATAACTGCGGAACAGTGGCACTTATTACACACATCACGAGCACTTTTCAGAGGCTTGTCCTTGACTATACAAGTCATCCCATGATAAGCAACTTGAACCCACTGCAGTGCGCCTATCAGATAAAGATTAGAGTGCAAGATGCAACTATCCATCTGCTCCACAAGGCATATTCTCACCTGGACAAAGCTGGCAGAAATTCTCATATTGTTCTTCACTAATTGGGTGTATTGATAATGTGGATGAGACACAGCATAAGAGTTGGGTGGAGAAATTTGTTTCTTGCTGCCAAGAAAATTGTCTACAACTTAAAATCAGCAAAGCCAAGGAAGTGGTTATTGACTTCCGTCACACCAAAGTCTACAAGAAGTCCCTAGTCAAGGGGTGGATGTGGATGTGGTGCACTGCTGCAAGTTCTTGGGAGTCCACATTAATGAATAGGTTGGACTCATCTCATAACACATAGAAACTATGTAAGAAAGGGCAGAGCAGACCTTTTGTTCTTTGTAGACTGCACTCCTTTAATATGGATAGTGACATCCTTTACTTGTTCTACAGTTCTGTGATAGCCAGTGTGATTTTCAATGCTATGGTGTGCTAGGCCAATAACATCACTTTAAGAGAGGCTAACAAAATCAATCAGCTGAATTAAAACAAGCTGGCTCAATTATGGCTGGCACTCTCAACCCCTCCTGTAGGTCATAGTAAGAAAGAAGACAAAACTGAGTGCTATTATGAACAATGCTGTGCTCTGACACATAACACGGAGTACTTTCAGCCAATGAATTGTTCAGCAGAAGTGTGTCATGAAACACAACTGCGGCTCATTTATACCAACAGCACTACACCTACATAATCCCTTACTGTTGCTGTGACTTCACCTTTATTATATTTAGCCAAGTCAGAAGTTTCTTTGTTCATTTTAGTAATTTTGGTGTGATTTGAGGAGGGCTGTTGTTGTTACTAAATCTTTGGTTTCTTCTTGTTTCCGTAGTAGTAAAGTTTGTAGTGGGCCTGGTTACTAACCCGACAATAAACACTCCTTTCTCATTCGGGCTTGAGCATAGTTGCACCTGAAAAGATAGTTAAAAAATCTTCTAGCATTGTTATTCCATGGAAGACCCAAAGAGTGTCTGATTTAAAAAGAACATGTCGTAGAGCTGAACGTAAATGGAGGAAAACTAAACTAACTATCCATTATGAGATATTGAAGGTTAAAATAACAGAATACAATAACACTGTCCGTCTTAAGAGGCGCTGCTATGTCTCTAAGATTATAAATAACAATGCTAGTAATCCCAGAGTCTTATTTTCTACAATTTAAACCCAGGTAACACAAAGGAATGCCCCCAGAATACTTCCAGTGAAACCTGTGAGAACATTGCTGTATTTTTCAATCAAAAAATGAATGATATTAGAGATAACATAGTATATCTCCCCAATACTGCAGAACCTCCTTAGCCCCAGTACTCCGTTATAAACAAATTAAATTCTTTCACCAGGATAGATTTACCTGAATTACATAGAATAATATCTCAACTGAAACCCTCCACCTGCATCCTTGACCCAATACCAGCAAGGTTTTTCAAAGAAGTATCAGGCGTGCTAACTGGTAATATTCTTAACATAGTAAATTCATCATTAGATACGGGGGTCTTCCCAGACTGTCTTAAGACTGCTGTAGTTAAACCCCTGCTCAAGAAAAATAATCTTGACCCCTCTGCTTTTGAAAATTTTAGAGCCATCTCTAACCTGTCCTTCTTAAGCTTCTTAAGCATGGCTGCCAGTGGCACTGGGACACTAGTGTTTATTGATGATGTGACACAGGACAGAAGCAGCTGAATGAATTCTGAGGTGTTCAGAGACATGAGTCTGCTCAAATCCAGCTAAATGCAGTCAAATTGATTGGGCGGCGTTTCATGATACAGATGGACAATGACCCAAAAAATACAGCCAAAGCAACCCAGGAGTTTATTAAAGCAAAGAAGTGGAAAATTCATGAATGGCCAAGTCAGTCACCTGATCTTAACTCAATTGAGCATGCATTTCACTTGTTGAAGACTAAACTTCAGACAGAAAGGCCCCAAAACAAGCAGCAACTGAAAGCCACCGCAGTAAAGGCCTGGCAGAGCATTAAAAAGGAGGAAACTCAGCATCTGGTGATGTCCATGAGTTCAAGACTTCAGGCTGTCATTGTCAGCAAAGGGTTTTCAACCAAGTATTAGAAATGAACATTTTATTTCCAGTTATTTAATTTGTCCAATTACTTTTGAGCCCCTGAAATAAAGGGATTGTGTTAAAAAATGCTTTAGTTGCCTCACATTTTTATGCAATCGTTTTGTTCAACCCACTGAATTAAAGCTGAAAGTCTGCACTTCAACTATATCTGAGTTGTTTAATTTAAATTCATTGTGGTAATGTACAGAACCAAAAATTGAAAAAAGTTGTCTCTGTCCAAATATTTATGGACCTATCTGTACATAACTCCACAATCAGAATGTTATATGGACAGATCAGACAAATGTAGAAGTTCTGAACAATATCAATCCCCATTATAGTATGTACAGCAGTGGTTCTCAACCTGTGGGGCAGG
The DNA here is from genome assembly GCF_016835505.1 of Polypterus senegalus. Classification (NCBI taxonomy): domain Eukaryota; kingdom Metazoa; phylum Chordata; class Cladistia; order Polypteriformes; family Polypteridae; genus Polypterus; species Polypterus senegalus. The sequence continues at coordinate 140,224,398 of NC_053157.1, forward strand.
CACCCCTAGGGGGGGCGCAAAGTAACAAAAAGGGGGGCGCGAAGATGTGAAAAAAAAAAAAAGAATCAAAAATATGAAAAAAACATCTGTTGAAACCAAAACAAATTAACTTAAACTACATTCTGATACTAGACCAATAAATATAGAGTTAGATAAATGTCGCTAAATGTTAAGTAGGTATAATAAAATATGCATCTACATTTCAAAAAAATATTAGGGGGGGTGCGATTAAAACTGTTATGAAAACTAGGGTCGCAAATACTTAAAGGTTGAGAAATGCTGTTGTACAGTGTGAAGCAAATACAGCAATTTACAGTAAGAGCATGATACCAACAGTCAAACATAGTAGTGCTATCTGTGATGGTGTGGAGGTGCTTTACTGCCACAAAATTTGGATAAGTTTCCATAAATGAAGAGATGAGATGGAAATATTTTATAAATTTGGGTGATATGCATGGTGTTTTTAATAGTTTTTGACTCTAAGTTTATTTTATATTTTTGCCTGTTTTTTTATTCTGTGTACAAAGAACCTTCCCATCTGGACTGGAAAAACTACAAGTAATGTCTAGTGCAGAGCTTTTTTTTTAATTTTATATAATTTATTCTTCCTGTCAGGCAGATAGTTCACCGAAACAACAGCTGTGTTAGTCATGTTTAGCTGTTCATCATACAAAGCTACAGCTGGTTTGCTCCTCTCAGTTGCCCTTATTCCCTTTGAATGTGTGTTTTTTTTCCTGTAAGCATGTTGCTGAACAATCCTGCTCTTTTTGTCTCCAAGACAATGGTTGTATGTAATCAACAGCTGCTACATTACTTGTTTCTGTACTTTTGGACAATCCTCCTCTTTGGTGACTGCATATTCTGCAAGCTGTAATTGTAATTCTTTTATTAGGTCCTTAATTGTGTCAATCAATTAAAAGAATGTATGACAAAAACAAAATAATAATTAGTGGAAACAATACAAAAAACAATATGACAACATCACTGTTCCTAAGTAGGCATTAAAGTTATATTTATTGGTAGAATATTAGTTTTACTGAATCACACGTGCATATTACACGTTAACTCTGATACCAATTAAATCCAAGCTCCAGACTCATTAGTTACTTCTAGCGGTGTACTGATCGGAGCTGTTTATATTACAGATCTGTTTGTTAGTCATTTGCACTTGAGCCTACACTCAGTGAAGAATGCTATATAAAAAAATTGATACTTAATTTACAAGGCTTACACGATGTAGGATTTCTCATTTCTAACTTAATAAGGATTTACAATTCTGAAATTTGCTTCACCTCGAATTTAGCAAAATCATGGAAATGTTTGCCACATTTGGCAAAATGCATTGAAGCATACAGAGTAGGTGAATCTCAGTTAGTCTTGAATAGATTATAATGGCACAATGGTCTTTTAAATATGCCTGTTGTACTGGGCTGATTATTGTGGACACAAATGTGACTTGAGCTGTGAGGCAGCAGAGCTAACCACTGTGCCACCTCCATGAGACAAAATTAACAGAAATGATTAGCACAGTGTTAATATTTCTTGCAGACAGTAAGAATGAATTCATGAACGATTGCCCTCAAAAGATTTGATAGCAAGTATTCATCTCTCTAGAATCAAAAAGTACAGTTTGGGTTTTTTTTTTCCTGATGACTTTTCTAGTTCAGTGCCACTTCATACCAAATAAACCCAATTCTGAAGCAAGTGTATTCTTCACTCCTTCCTGTTTGCATCAACTGCACAGCACTCTAGGTAAAAGTATGAAAGGGATAGACTCAGCTTTTTCATATGGGTCACATATAACTCCATACGAAAAGACATCACCTTTAAGAAATAAATACACTAACACATTTCCAGTTTCCTTCTGTGTGCACATTTTGTGTTTAAATGTATTCACAAGTTTTCCATTAGCCAACTAGTAGGATCTGCAGCTCTGTGATGTCACGCTAGACCTTTGCCAGCTGCATGGGAAAATTTTCCAGGAAAATATTTGATGAACACAGTCAACAGCGAACACAGCATATTCAATATGACTAATATTTTTTTTTGGAACACGATGACTGTATTGCTCTATTATTTATATGAAAGTGTTTTTGGTTGCACTGTGTTGTTGCATGTTTTTGCTGTATTAAATAAATATTTTAAATATAAATATTAATAACTGTATAAAATAACTACAATATCTGTTCAACATTTAATAGCTATCATGTTTATGTAATTAAGTATACTATATTTTTAAAAGCAATTTACAATCAACTATCTTCAATACTTATTTGTACTTATCTTACTAGACAGCACAGTATATTCATTTCATAAGATCTTTCTGGCAGGTCACTTTAATTTTGCCTCCTAAAAATTCAACAGCTGACTTACTTTGGGAACTGACAATGAAAGATACCAGCTTTCACTTTCTATGCAGTGTGACAGCTGCCTTGGGGATATAAATGAAGGACAGATAAGATTATACCCAGTTCTATTTTTGCCCTTGATCATCTTTGTTGGAGGCACTTTGTGTTCTTCAGCTTCCTAGTCAAATAAAATGCCATTTGATATTATATCTAAGCACAAATAAACCAATTAAACTAATTGCAGTATGTTAACCTCCAGCAGGTGTCACCTTAATGTTTTGTTTCCACAATTTGCATGCTATATTGCTCGTGCTGTACTACAAAGCTTGGAAAAGCAGATGTGGTGAAGCTAGATTGTGGTTATAGATACAAAACAAAGCAATTAAAAACAATGAGCCGTAAAAAACGAACTTGAGTAATAACTGCATTACTGTGATTCTGTAGTAACAAAGGCTGAAAAACTAAGAAGATTAAGAAGGGAAATGTAATGCTATTATTTTTAACCCTTTGCCTATCCAGAGTTCAAGTATTATTTCTGGATAAACAATAATAGAGTGTCTTTTTACCCACACTAATGCTATACCTTACCCAGTAAACCCCTCAAATAGAGTCAGTGTGTCTTTGATGGAACATATGTGCAAGAGACACAACTGAAGTTATTTTTAAGTAAAAAACCAACCTAATGCAAATGTGTGCAATCTTCATGTTTATGAGGTTAATGTCTCAAAAGATTGCACATTGAGGAATAAATATCTCACACTGTACTTAACTTTATTGGAGATTGTCAGTGATAATTAAGCCTAAAATGCTATTTTGTTTCTGTTGGAAACAATATACCTTCAACAATCTGCCCATGCCACGGATGGTAAAATCACTTCTTAAATAGCTTTCTCTATATAGTATTAACATATTGATCAGAGCTAACACCCATTGGTTTTCACATTTTCATTTCAGATATTAAATATGGAGACAAACATTCTCTTGAACAGAACATCTATCTAATTTAAGTGAATCAGATAAGCAGAGAATAGTAAACTGAACTTTTCAAAATCCTATTTTCATGTAGTGGTGTCTCTCCATTGTGGGCAACTGGGGCACTGACCCCTCCATCTCCTAACACGGCTGTCCTGTAAAAATTAAACAAGTAATAAAATCATCTTTATTATTTCAAATACTGCCTAACAATTTAAGGTAAAGTCAACTTAGTCATAATAAAGAAATTTTTCCAGTTTTTTTCAATTCATATTCTTATCTAGAAAAATTTCTTTTTCTAGTATGTGAAATATGTTTTCTGACTAGCACTGCTAGCTTGTTTCCTGCTTTGTTCTAGTCATACCATTGCCCATGTGTGTACATATGCAACCATTCTTAGAAATTCCTACTTGTGGCCTAAAAGATAGAGCCCCGTTAAGTGATTAACTTCTTTGTTGTTATATGAATCATATCGATTAGTTATGTATAATAAGAATTACCCTTTTGCCCATTAAACAAAATTAGGACATTTGTGAATATTAATTTGTACTTCTGCCTTGGTGTTGAGTATTTCATGTTGAGTTTTTTTTAATACTGTCCTTTGGTGGTCATACTTTATCAGAAAATATGTTGATAGATCTTCACTTTATGTGATATTTTTGGCATTATTTGACTAAAAGTATATTCTCACTGGTGCTAATAGTCTAGTGTATTGGGAAACACAGTATCCGTTCCTTTCACCTTTGAGCGAGGTTTACTGGAGACTGTCCTGCTCCTCGGATGTCCACCAACGCTGTTATAACATCCACAGCTGGATCAGACATCTCACAAGCTCTGCCTCACAAATTTCACTTAACTCTATCAGTAAATCCAAGCCAGAATCCATCCCAAGATTCCTAAGATTGCTGGCAGTGGTGTACCCAGGCAAAACAATCTCTTTACAGGCTTGATCAACTCTCTATGTTACTCACTCATATGTGCACATACGTACACAAACATACAGTGGCCCCGAAGAGCAAGAGCCAAAAAATGAAAACATCTGATGCATACAAAATAATAAGTGCTTCCCACAAAATAAAATGTGACTCACTCAAAATAAGATGTCATGCAAAATAAGGGGAATGTCGGAAAATTCAAACAAATGCCATACATAAAATCAAAGGTGAGTGCACAAAAAAGGTAGTGTAAGAGCCAATTGTAGAAAGCTAATGTTAAATATCAAATTCACATAGTCTCCACCTAATTTCAATAACAAATCAGTTTCTCCTAGTTACTTAGATTATGGTCTAATCTTTTATCCCATGTAAGTTAACATGAAATAGAAATTTCTTTGCTATATCGGTAGAACTGAGTGTTAATAAAGCCAGTTATGAAATAGTCTCACTGTTATCATGGACTGTTAGATCTGATCCACATAGTGAAAGAGATTTTCAGTTCTCTGCCAGAATGACTCGTCAGATTTTAGTTTCAAAGAGAAGTTTATTTTGCTGATTTCCCCCTTCCTCAGGGAATCCCAGAGGGGCTGCCATAAAATAATCCCCAGGGAGTTCAGTGAGAGTGTCCCTATAGAAATATCTCAGATGGAATGAGTGTAACTAGTTTTAAGGGAATATATAACTGATTGAATTAAAGTAATTTCCAGTTACAAAGTCAATGTGTTCTCATAGGCGAGTTCTTCTGTCCATCAGAGTTGTCATTCCTTTTTGTTCTTGCTTGAGTCCATTTCGTTCCTTCTGGCTTAAGAGGTCTACAGAGTGGCCCTAGAGAAATGTCAGTGCAACTCTGATTTAAACCTTTGTCATCATATGAAGTCCAGACAGGTCCTGGTACAAGCTGGAGTTCAGTCACTTAGTTTGAAATGCAAGTGGGGGAAGGTACAATTGGATGCCTGCATCCCTGTTAAATCTGTTTTCTTATAAGGCCTGGTGTGCCACTAACAGCCTAAGCCTAACAGAATGGGCAATGTCCACTTTGTCTTACAATGTACAATGAGACAGACTCAACCAAGATAAATGATTATTACAGTGAATAGAGAAATCTCTATGCATTAATCTATTTCTGAAGGTAAGGAATAGCTGAAGTCATGAAATTAACCTGCTTACTTACACAGACAATTTGCAGTCACTATGTAAGTTTTTCAGAGGAGTCTGATATAACAGTTGTTTTACCAAATTATGAACCCCTGCGGGCAGCACGGTAGTGCAGTGGTAGCGCTGCTGCCTCGCAGTAAGGAGACCTGCGTTTGCTTCCCGGGTCCTCCCTGAGTGGAGTTTGCATGTTCTCCCCGTGTCTACGTGGGTTTCCTCCGGGTGCGCCAGTTTCCTCCCACAGTCCAAAGACATACAGGTTAGGTGCGTTGGCAATTATAAATTATCCCTAGTGTATGGTGGGTGTCTGTGTTGGTGTGCCCTGCAATGGGCTGGCTCAGCGCCCGGGGATTTGTTCCTACCTTGCGCCCTTCGTTGGCTGGGACTGGCTTCAGCAGACCCCCATGATCCTGTGTTAGGATATAGAGGGTTGGAAAATGACTGACTGACTGAACCCCTACAAATACTCCCATAGGCCACCCACCCCCACCACCTCACCACATTCACGTGAATGCGCATATGATATTTAATTTGCCTGCAGAAGCATAGATGTGCCTAGTCTTATTTCTTGGACAGATTTAGCTATTCAACCATCTCACATATAAACCATAATCAAAATGAGAGCTTTTGTATGTGTTTGTCAGTTCTATCATAAAATAGTCACACTTTAGTTAATAAAGAGAAAAAAAACTCATATTCTGGTATTAAACAGAAAGGGGATATGATGAGTACACTTAAGCTTTTTTATTGATAGTCATAAATTAGTAATTAATGAAGCCTACATTTATTTGAATTGTGCGTTTTCATTTTATACAGATGGTGTCAGTTTCTCTATTGATATAGTCTATGATCTATCAGAAGATTTAACTGTTATGCATATTTTTGTATTACCAGCTGTAAAAGGAAGAGAAGGACACAAGTATAAAGATTTGGAGAGTTTGTACCCCTTGTACTGTAACAGAAATAGGTCTTTGTTTGATACAAAACAGCAAAACTATAAGACAAAGATGGCGGGTTTAGGGGGACAATATATCGGGAAGGACCGGAAATCAAACGTGATGGCTGCTGGGAAGGCGTGATGGATTGTGGGAGGTTGATGTCATCTTTGGGGGACCAGAGGGAAGAAAGGACCCCGGAAGTGAAGACCGTCACGTGCTCCGGGCTTTATGGCGACGTGGCTTCGTCTTTTCTGTGAGAGAAAGGAGAGAGAGGTTAGTACGTTGTCTTTGTCCCCTGGCCGGGTCTATTGTGGTGCGCGTCGAGTCGTTCAGTTGTTCCCGATGCGCTCGTGCGTGACATGACCCCCCCCTTAGCCCAGACCCATTGGGTCGGACGGACTGAACCGAGAGGTCGTGTACCCTGGAGAGAGCATCAGCATTGGCCTGTAGGCCACCTCGGCGATAAGTGACAGTGAACCTGTAGGGCTGCAGGTCCAAAAACCACCTCGTGACCCGGGGATTCAACTCCCGATGCAGCGGCATCCACTGGAGAGCGGCATGGTCCGTAATCAAGGTGAACTCCCGACCCAGGAGGTAATACCTCAGATACTTTACCGCCCACTTTATGGCCAAGGCCTCCCGCTCGACCGCTGCGTATCTGGTCTCCCGGTCCAGCAGTTTCCGGCTCAGGTACATGACGGGGTGTTCGACACCATCGATGCTCTGGCTCATCACGGCGCCAAGACCTGTGTCCGAAGCATCGGTCTGGAGGAAGAAAGGACAAGAAAAGTCAGGTGTCCTCAAAACAGGTGCCGAGCTAAGGGCATTTTTCAAGTCACTGAATGCCCATTCCGCGTCCTGATTCCACACCACTTGGACAGGGGCCCGCTTCTTTGTTAACTCTGTCAAGGGTGCTGCCCTCTCAGAAAAACGAGGCACAAACCGACGATAATAAATATTAAATAAAAAGTCCCAGGAAGGCTTGCACCTGTTTCTTGACCATCGGGCAGGGCCAATCTAAAATGGCTTTAACTTTATTACACTGGGGTTTCACAAGTCCTCCCCCCACCAGGTAGCCCAAGTACTTGGCCTCACTTAAACCAAAATAACACTTGCGAGGGTTTATGTGAAGGCCGGCTTTCGCTAGTGTCAGGAGAACCGTATATACCTGTAATACATATTCCTTCCAGGTGCCGGAAAAGATGACCACGTCATCCAGGTAGGCGGCACAGTAGGACTGGTGGGGCCGTAGCACTCTATCTACCAGACGTTGGAAGGTCGCCGGTGCTTCGTGCTGCCCAAATGGGAGGACCTTGTATTGCCAGTGTCCACTAGGGGTACTAAAGGCTGTCTTCTCTTTTGCGGATGCCGTTAAGGGAATTTGCCAGTACCCTTTCGTCATATCCAGGGTAGTCAAATAATAGGCCATCCCCAGCCTTTCAAGAAGCTCGTCTATCCGGGGCATGGGGTAGGCATCAAACTTGGAGACCTGATTGAGACGTCTGAAGTCGTTACAGAATCTCCAGGAGCCGTCCAGCTTGGAAACGAGGACGATCGGGCTGGACCAGGGGCTATGGCTTTATTCGATACTGTCCAAGTCCAACATCTGTCGATAAGGTCTTTCCCTGACTACCACCCCTGGGTCTGTCACTATGTCGTGCTTAATCAGTGCAGTCTGCCCTGGCGTCTCGCTGACCACTTCCGGGACCGACCGGATGGCTCCCAAGAGCTCCTGTCGTTGTTGGGGAGTCAAATTTGGGCCGAGGTTAAGGTCATCTTTTCCTGAGAAAAGGGAGAGGGCCGCCCCTTCTTTTACTACATCCAAAATACCTCGAGGTTGGCGTCCATATAAAAGTTCAAAAGGGGAAAACCCAGGAGAAGCCTGAGGCACCTCCCGATACACGAAAAGAACCAAGGGTAAAAGTTGGTCCCAGTCCCGACCGTCTGCGCTGACTACCTTGCGGAGCATCTGTTTCAAGGTCTGGTTGAAATGTTCCACCAACCCATCTATCTGGGGGTGATACACAGACGTCTTGAGATGTTTAATGTGGAGTAACTTGGCGATCTCCCTGAACATACCCAAAGTAAAGGGGGTCCCCTGGTCCATGAGGACTTCTTTGGGTATACCCACCCGTGCAAAGAGGGCTACCAGCTCCCGCGCGATACTTTTCGAAATGGCGGCTCGCAAGGGAACCGCTTCCGGGTATCGGGTGGCATAATCAACCATAACTAAAATGTATTTATGGCCTCGTTTCGAAGGTTCTAGGGGTCCCACCAGATCGATAGGGATGAGAGGGGCTCGGTCCCTTCTGGGAATCTGGCGCAGCTGAAAGACCGGGCAGGACTGACAGAAACGCCGGACCTCCTCATTGATCCCAGGTCAGTAAAACCGGAGTTTAATTCTTTCCAGTATTTTTTCGGCCCCGAGGTGGGCGCCTAGGAGATGGGCGTGTACTAGTTCACACACTTGCCGCCGGTAGGTCCGTGGGACTAGCAACAACTTCCGTACCTCCCCTTCGTGTTCCGCCACCCGATACAACAATTCGTTTTCTAGTACAAAGTGGGGTCCCAGTGGCGTGGAACCAGCTAACGGCATGTCGTTCGCGAATACGATTGCATTCCGGGCAAACTTAAGGGAATCATCGTTTCACTGTTCTCTCTTTAAGGATGCGGGCGTGTATCGAAACTGATACTCCACACCGCGAGGGGATCGGGAGCCACGTCCTCTGGAGGCGGAGCCTCCTCCTCTATTACAATCGGGGGAAGGTCCGCCTTTGAGGAGGTCTCACCTGCGTTATCAATATTTGCCGACGTGCACGGCGTGGGAACAGCTGGGAGGGGACCCTCCCCCTCCATGATCAGACCCAACCCGGTCTCAGGAGTGGAGTATGTTTCACCGCGTATGCTTTCCGACCAGTCGTGTCCTAATATAACCGGAAAGGAAGGATCGGGTAGCACAGCAACAAACATTCGTTTCGGTTCCCCTTTCCAGGTTATGCAACAGTTGGCGGACCTATACGACCTGGTCTTCCCATGTATACAAGTGACTTTCGTATTCGGAGCAGCCCACTGTCGCGGCAAGACATAACGGCGAGCAACAATGGTAATGTTACTCCCGGAATCAAACAACGCGACCACCGAGTGCCCATTAAGTAACACCACTCCCGTATTTTTTACCGCCAGGGGATTCGACAGTGCACAGTACCTCTCACCCCGAATCCAGCTGCAGTCCATCAGGAGCTAACGTTGTGCCCCGGCTCACCGCACTTGAAACAGCGCGGCAAGAAGGGTTGTCGTTCACGTGGTCTAGCCGGAGCCTCCAGACCGCGGCAGGTGGCCTCAGGAATGGCCACACGTTCCTGTCGAGGCCCGCGAGCTGACCTTTCCGCCTCCCCGAGTACCTCCAAAAGACTGTCCATGCTCTTAAATGTGTATCTCTGGACCTGCTGTGCGAGATAGTCCGGCATTTTGTACAGGAACGCCTCACACACCACCAACTCCACCACTTGTCGAGCCTGGTTTACGTCTGGCCGTAGCCAGCGCCCGATCTTACTCCAGAACTCGAACGCCTGGGCCCTAGGGGGACCGTTGGGGTCAAAACACCAATGCCGCCATTCCCTCGCCTGCTGGTCGGAGGTCACGCCGTAGCGTTTAAAGATCTCGGCCTTAAGGAGAGTGTACTGGGCGGCTTCCTCCTCAGGGAGGTCATGATAAGCCCGCTGCGCCGGGCCGTTTAGGTATGGGGCCAAAATTGTGGCCCACTCCGCACGCGGCCACTGATTACGGGTGGCTGTCCGCTCGAATATAGCGAGGTACGACTCAATGTCGTCCACATCGGTTAGCGGCACAATCAAAGGAGGCGGCGGCTGCGAGGACTCCGGCTTTACCAGTTCAGCCGCGCTCAATCGTCTTCTGCCGTCCGCCAGCTCCGCCCTCGTGGTAGCGTGCTCTACCTTGAGCGCCTGCAACTCCATGGCCAGGGTGTTCAGCACGGTATTCAGATCCTGCCCTTCAGTCATCTTTCTTCGGACTTTCAATCCTGCCGGCTACGCCACTGTAAAAGGAAGAGAAGGACACAAGCATAAAGATCTGGGGAGTTTGTACCCCTTGTACTGTAACAGAAATAGGTCTTCGTTTGACACAAAAGAGCAAAACTATAAGACAAAGATGGCGGGTTTAGGGGGACAATATATCGGGAAGGACCAGAAATCAAACGTGATGGCTGCTGGGAAGGCGTGATGGATTGTGGGAGGTTGATGTCATCTTTGGGGGACCAGAGGGAAGAAAGGACCCCGGAAGTGAAGACCGTCGCGTGCTCCGGGCTTTATGGCGACGTGGCTTCATCTTTTCTGTGAGAGAAAGGAGAGAGAGGTTAGTACGTTGTCTTTGTCCCCCAGCCGGGTTTATTGTGGTGCGCGTCGAGTCGTTCAGTTGTTCCCGATGCGCTCGTGCGTGACACAGCTTAAAAAAATAACCTTGCCGATAGTTAAAGTGATGAAATTTGTTTGAGGATCTTGAATAGGTGGATTAAATTATGAGAGTTCCCCAAGAGATGGTCATAAAGAAATGCTACGCTTAATAAGAAGAGACAATTTGTGAATGACTGTCTGCCAAAATTGCTATTAGAAGTGTACAGATCCAGATTGCTTGAGGAGACTTCTCTGCAGTATTTATTGTGCAATCTGGACAAGTGTCAGAGGTTGTTATGGCCTTCTTACTTTTCCTGAATGAACTGAACTGTTTAAAGTAAATTATATTGGATACATTACATGTTTGCATTTAAGTAAATTTATTAACGTAAGTCAAAGCTATGGCATACTTAGTTGTTTTTAAAATTTTTTAATTAAAAAAGAAAGCTCAACAGATAACAGTACTTTATAATATTTGAAGGGATTTTTCTAAATATTTCATTCTTTTCTTGCTCTATTAATAAAGAAGGCAGCAGGTTATTTTTTTAAACTAATCCTTGAATTGGTGACCAATTTTGATTTTTAATATTTAGTACAGTGTTATTATTTTCACATGTAAAGAGTACAGTTAAATTCTTACTTGTAGACCCTTACAGGTACAAAGGGCACAATGTGAGGTCCTCTATTGGTGGTAAACTGAGTTGAAGTAAAGGAGTGAAAATAAAAGACAGCCCCTGTCAGCAAAGCAGCCTGCTGATAAGGTCCCAAAGATTAAATACAAGGGATAAAATATGTGGACTGGGTCTGGTAAGAGGTTCCTGGCAACAGTTGTACAGCTAGTTTTGATGTTTCTTCCTATTCTCCATTAAGAAAAGAATACACAAGGTTAGTAGGTGCCTTTTACATTAGGTGCACTTCACAAGGGATTTAACAGTAAGATAAAACACAACTTTTAAAGATAGTGTATTGTTCTTTAACAATGTGATGGCTAATGCTTTACTAATATTTTTAACAAGCAACAAGTGACTGTAACAGGAGAGTATATTTGTGTCTTTTAGAGCCACAATCCAAATGTATTTCTGTCTGATCACCTAAAACCCGCAAGTCTTTTTCTTAAACAGAGTAATACTGTTTGATTGTATTAAAAGGGGGTGGCACGGTGGCTCTGTGGTAGTAAGGTGACCCGGGTTCACTTCCCAGGTCCTTCCTGCATGGAGTTTGCATGTTCCCCCAGGGTCTGTGTGGGTTTCCTCCCACAGTTCAAAGACATGCAGGTTAGGTGCATTGGCAATCCTAAATTGTCCCTAGTGTGTGGGGTGAGTGTGTGTCCTGTGGTGGGCTGGCGCCCTGCCCAGGGTTTGTTTCCTGCCTTGCGCCCTGTGCTGGCTGGGACTGGCTCTAGCAGACCCCCGTGACCCTGTAGTTAGGATATAGCAGATTGGATAATGGATGGATGGCTGTATTAAAAGGTGAAAGAGAGGCATTTACAACAAGAAGAATAAAGCTTTATATATCTATGATATTGGCACCTGAGATGTTATGCATTGTGCGTGTCAATTAAATTAGCATATTCCAAAACACAAAAAAATAGAGAAAATTATAAAATACCAAACAAAACAAACAAAAAATTACAGAGTGGTTGAAACAGATAGGCAAACCACTTAGCACCCATACAAATGGAGGCAGCATTGCATATTTTCCTTATTGAAGATGAATAATTCGTGTTATTTTTCAAGCACCTAAGATCAAGTTCATCAACATTCATCATGATGAATATCAAAATCAAACTGTGAGTTGTGTCCAGTGAATCAAAAATCTTTTTATAAAGGAAGAACCAAAAATACTATTTCTCCCAAACTCATCTTCAGGCTTTGGCAACATTGCTGTTATGATTCAAGTGTCATTCTAAAGCATAAAGGGTGTGAAGCATCCTTAAGGTTGTGCAACCTAGTCCAGGCCTTCACAACCTGCCTAGAATTGGCCTCACCTCAGTCAGAGCTCTCAAATCCATGGGGAGGCTTTGGCCTACTTAGGCTGAAAATAAAAAAAACTGTCTTTCAAAGTTTAAAAATAATATCCCTAAACTATAAAATACCCAAAAAACTGTCCTTCTATGGAAAGTAAGCGTAAAACCTTTGGCGAAAAAGGACTAGTCGTGGAACTGAATTTTTATAAAAGAGAATATTTACAAAATCTCAAAATGGTAGAAAAGCTAAGTGAACAAATACCAATACACAATCCAAATATCAAAAACAAAGAATAGAACAAAAAAAATCCCATTATATGAAAGAACTTCAACGAACCACTAAAGGATTTGCTATCAAACTCTAAAGACAAAAGCCGAGGGTCATCATTCAGCAGTGACATCAAGATGGTCCAGCCTTTTGGTGCTCCATCCACAAAGTACAAGGAACATAATTGAACATGTGACCACATATAGCAACCAAACTGCATACTATTAAACATTTTTTTTTTTTTTCTAAAAGGAATTTTAATAACGTATACGTTATTACTATTAAACATTTTAAATAAAACATAAATTAGCATAATAAACATAAAAAATACCTAAATTTAAACAACAAAGACATAAAAAAAGAACTTGAGAGAAAAAAAGAACATATATGAGCCGAAATATAACAGTGGGAATATATTGAGATGGGAGACACTCAAGGCAAATGACATTAAGATGGAATTGATGAGCTGTCTCAAACAAATAGGGCCGGAGTGAGCAGTAATTGGCACAGATAAGGCAGAGATGGTCAAATGGGCAGCTGAACAGGCAAAGAAATGTTGCTGGTTGGACAAAGGCAAACTGACAAATTGCAGCATGAGTAGTCACTAAAAACAATTGCCAAACTTTAAAACAGCAAATGATGTAACTAACAAACAAACTGAAAATACCGTAGATACTCAAGTATAAGTCGAAAAATCTATGCCTTAAAATTCATTCAAAAAAACAGGGTCGACTTATCTGTGGGGCAACACAATATTCCATAGAATTTGGGTAATGGCACAGTGCACAGTGCTTTTATTTAAAACAGTCAATCAAAATCAGTGTTCAAAGTAAACAGTGTAGTGATTCAAAAGAACTCTTCATTAAATAAATAATCCATAAAGCAAACGTGGAGGTTTAAAAATCAATAAAATAGAAAAACAATCCTTTAAAAACCCGGCCAAGCACCCAGGCTCCACACAGCTGCCTGCGAACGCTCGTTCGCTAGCTTGCCCACTCGCACGCCTCTCTCTCCTGCTTTCTCCAGCTCCCTCCATCTTTCTTTCTCTTGCTTTGTTTTTATTTTTTTTTTACTCTGTTTTTCCACTGTAATTATGTTGTTGGACTTAAGTGCAGCATTTGACACCATTGACCATTCTATTTAGCTGCACAGGCTAGAAAACGATGTTGGGCTTACAGGCCCCGTGCTCGCTTGGTTTAGTTCTTATTTATTAAATCGATTCCAGCATGTACAGAAATGTGCTGACAGTACTCCATCATTATACACAGAAGTTCAATATGGTGTCCCGCAGGGCTCAGTACTGGGACCTTTACTGTTTTCACTTTACATGCTTCCACTGGGATCTCTCATTAGGAAACATAATGTTAATTTTCACTTGTATGCAGATGACACCCAGTTATACCTTTCATTTAAATCAAATGAAGTTTCTCCGATGTCTTTAATTAGTTGTGTTAGTGAATTAAAGGAATGGATGAATGAGAACTACTTGTCTTTAAATACAGATAAAACAGAGATGTTAATTGTTGGAGGGAATGACACTGATCACAGCAATATTTTGTCGTCATTTAACTCAGTTGGAATCCCAATTAATTTTACTGAATCAGCCCGCAATCTAGGAGTTATCTTTGACTCTAGCATGTCATTTAAAGCGCATATTACAAAGTCGTCCAAAACATGTTTTTTCCATCTTAAAAATGTTAGGAAATTAAGGCGCTTTCTAAATAAACAGGATTGTGAGAAATTAATTCATGCATTTATCTCTAGTAGGATTGACTACTGCAATGCAGTGTTCACTGGCTGTTCAAACTGTTCTCTATACAGCCTCCAGTTAATCCAAAATGCGCTGCAAGAATTATTACAAGAACAAGAAAATATGAACACATAACCCCAGTTCTTAAATCTTTACACTGGCTCCCAGTTAAGTTCAGGGCAGATTTCAAAATCCTCCTTTTAACATATAAAGCATTAAATGGCCAAGGTCCGCTTACTTGTCTGAACTTATCATGACTTACAAACCTGAGCACATTAAGATCTCAAGATGCCGGTCTGCTTAGGATTCCAAGGATTAATAAAATAACAGTGGGAGGTCGAGCTTTTAGTTACAGGGCCCCTAAACTGTGGAATGGTCTTCCTGCTTCCATAAGAGATGCCCCTTCAGTCTCAGCCTTTAAATCCCGGCTGAAGACTCACTACTTCAGTTTAGCATATCCTGACTAGAGCTGCTGATTAACTGTACATACTGCATCTCTGTTGTTAGTCATTAGCACTATAACATAAGTAACATGATAATTATATTTGAATACTAACCCTCACCTATTCTGTTTCTTTTCTCGGTACCCAAATGTGGCAATTGGTGCTACTGCCCTCCTGCCAAGTTGTTTGCCTGCCTATGGTAAAGTCATCCCTGATGGAGGATCACAGGAATCATGAGAAAGAGGGATCCTTTCATCGGAGCAACGTTTCAGCCGTGGCATGGCCAAATGGGGAGGCAGCTAGATGGATGAGGTCTCCAGGACTCTAAAAATATCCAAACCTAATTATGTCATATCATCTACTGTTAAATCGTACTTCTAAAATTTTTATTATTATGCTGTCTTAAGGAATTGTTCTGTTCTGTATATTGTATTGTATTGACCCCCTACTTTTGACACCCACTGCACGCCCAACCTACCTGGAAAGGGGTCTCTCTTTGAACTGCCTTTCCCGAGGTTTCTTCCATTTTTCCTACAAGGTTTTATTGGGAGTTTTTCCTTGTCTTCTCAGAGAGTCAAGGCTGGGGGGCTGTCAAAAGGCAGGGCCTGTTAAAGCCCATTGCGGCACTTCCTGTGTGATTTTGGGCTATACAAAAATAAACTGTATTGTATTGTATTGGCTTCCACACAGCTGCCTGTGAGCGTTCGTTCCCTCGTTCGCACACCCTCTTTCTCTCTCTCCTGCTTTCTCCAGCCACCTCTGTCTTTCTTTCTCTTCCTTGCTGTTTTTTTTTTTTTAACTTTTTTAACTGGATTTCATTTCCGGCGCCGCATCCGAGTGGCAGCCTTTCCAGCAGCTCCGTATACGACTTTATCTTTTTACCTTTTTATCTCTATTTTTCTCTATCTCACTGATCACTTCTACCACTTTCTTTTATGTGGAATTGCTCCCTGGACACTTTTTACACATTTTTACTATTTTACTATATGTTAATTTCCCCTTGGGATTAGTAAAGTATCTATCTATCTATCTATCTATCTACTATCTAACTCCGTTTTTCCTTCCTCTCAAACTGACTCACACTTCTCTTTATACAGTATGCAGAGAGGACATAGCAGCTGCAGCACATTAGCCACAGGAACAATCACAGATGTGGGCAGTCCCTCACCTGTGCACTAGGTGAGAAACGCCCACACCGCAGATCGCCCTGCGGCTCGCTAAGTCGCGAGCGCGGTGATTATTTATTTAAAAACTAAAATGGCCTTTGCTAAGAGAGCTTTGGACCCATAACGCCACATAAGCCTTTGTTGGAATTTCAAGCATTGGCTGGCTGGTGTACGCGGTTTATGAACAGATATGGGCTGTGCCTTTATCAGCGAACAAAAATCGCCGGGGAATCGAAAAGTAGCAGGTATTGGTGAGAAGACCGTACTTATTAAGACAACGGGCCATGAAAAAACCCAAGTTTTACCCTCGACTTATACACGGGTCATAACAAATTTTGTAATTTTCGTCTTAAAAATAACACTTGACTTATCTGCGAGATCGACTAATACGCGAGTATCTATGGTAAGCGCTCCTTCCTGAACTACTGCATACTTATGAGGCAGGTTGATGGCATCATGGCACGCAGTCAAAAAAAAAAAGAAAACATTGCACTTGCTACCCAGAGAGGTAGAAATGTGGGCAGTTTCCAAAGATCCCTAAAACTGTTTTTTATATATCTATACTAATAAAAGGCAAAGCCCTCACGGACTCACTCACTCACTGACTCACTCACTCATTCACTCACTCACTCATCACTAATTCTTCAACTTCCCATGTAGGTAGAAGGCTGAAATTTGGCAGGCTTATTCCTTACAGCTTACTTACAAAAGTTAAGCAGGTTTCATTTCGAAATTCTACACGTAACGGTCATAACGGTCGACAACGTCCGCCATGTTGAACTTTCTTATTTATGGCCCCATCTTCACGAAATTTGGTAGGCAGCTTCCCTGCGCTACCCGGAATCGATTTATGTACTTATTTCGATGGTATGACGCCACTGTCAGCCGCCATATTGAACTTTCCAACGTCACTAATTTTCCAACTTCCCGTGTAGGTAGAAGGCTGAACCCATCTTCACGAAAATTGGTAGGTGGCTTCCCTGCACTAACCAAAACCAATGTACGTACTTATTTCGGTGGTATGAAACCACTGTCGGCCGTCATATTGAACTTTCCAACGTCACTAATTCTGCAACTTCAAATGTAGGTAGAAGGCTGAAATTTGGCAGGCTCATTCCTTACATCTTACTTACAAAAGTTAAGCAGTTTTCATTTTGAAATTCTACGCGTAGCGGTCATAACGGTTAACAACGTCCGCCATATTGAACTTTCTTATTCATGGCCCCATCTTCTAGAAATTTTGTAGGCAGCTTCCCTGCGCTAACTGAAACCAATGTACATACTTATTTCGGTGGTATGACGCCACTGTCAGCCGCCATATTGAACTTTCCAACGTCACTAATTCTCCAACTTCCCATGTAGGTAGAAGGCTGAAATATGGCAGGCTCATTCCTTACAGCTTACTTATAAAAGTTAAGCAGGTTTCATTTCGAAATTCTACGCGTAATGGTCTTAACGTTTGAAAACGTTCGCCATGTTGAACTTTCTTATTTATGGCCCCATCTTCACGAAATTTGGTAGGTGGCTTCCCTGCGCTAACTAAAACCAATGTACATACTTATTTCAGTGGTATGATGCCACTGTCAGCCGCCATATTGAGGTTTCCAATGTCACTAATTCTCCAACTTCCCGTGTAGGTAGAAGGCTGAAATTTGGCAGGCTCATTCCTTACGGCTTACTTACAAAAGTTAAGCAGGTTTCATTTCGAAATTCAATGTGTAACGGTCATAACGTTCAACAATGTCCGCCATGTTGAACTTTCTTATTCATGGCCCCATCTTCATGAAATTTGGTAGGCGGCTTCCCTGCACTAACCGAAACCAATGTACATACTTATTTCGGTGGTATGAAACCACTGTCGGACGTCATATTGAACTTTCCAACGTCACTAATTCTGCAACTTCAAATGTAGGTAGAAGGCTGAAATTTAGCAGGCTCATTCCTTACATCTTACTTACAAAAGTTAAGCAGTTTTCATTTTGAAATTCTACGCGTAGCGGTCATAACGGTTAACAACGTCCGCCATATTGAACTTTCTTATTTATGGCCCCATCTTCTCGAAATTTTGTAGGCAGCTTCCCTGCGCTAACTGAAACCGATGTACATACTTATTTCAGTGGTATGATGCCACTGTCAGCCGCCATATTGAAGTTTCCAATGTCACTAATTCTCCAACTTTCCGTGTAGGTAGAAGGCTGAAATTTGGCAGGCTCATTCCTTACGGCTTACTTACAAAAGTTAAGCAGGTTTCATTTCGAAATTCAATGTGTAACGGTCATAACGTTCAACAATGTCCGCCATGTTGAACTTTCTTATTCATGGCCCCATCTTCACGAAATTTGGTAGGCGGCTTCCCTGCGCTAACCGAAACCAATGTACATACTTATTTTGGTGGTATGACTCCACTGTCAGCCGCCATATTGAACTTTTCAACGGTCTTTGTTACTTATGGGCCCATCTTCAAGAAATTTGGTACGCAGGTTCCCAACGCTAACTGAATCCTACTTACGTACATATATACGTCCATAGCTTGCAGCTCGGTCACCATGTGAGGCGGCATTGGGTCCCCCATCCCAACGCCTCCCACGTTGTTGGCTGGCTGCCTGCCTATGTAAGGCCGTCTGTCGCTCCAATCTCTACATTCCCTTCCTTGCTTCGCCACGGGATTCACGTCTCCCTACTGATAACTACAGACTTTTTACTTAATCCATGCTTCTCCGTTGTTTTATTGTTCATTTATTACGATTATAGTTATTGTTTAGGTATTTTAGCACAAGGCTCCAGTGCTGTCAAGAGAACTTGGAGATGCTCCATGAAGACCAAGTGAATTTTTTTCATCGTTTGGTGACTGGAGATGAGATCCTGCAGGCAAAGTCATGGCAACTGTTTTCTGAGATATTGAAGGACTTTTGGTTAAGGAGCTCATGCCACACAAGACAACCATAACCAGGTAGAGTTACGCCAACATAATGATTGCTTTGCAGGAGTCAATCAAGGAGAAAAGATGAGAAAAACTTACAGCATGCGTGTTGTCTATTCACAATGCACTGGTTCACATGTCACGTCAATCACAGGCTGCCGTCCAAGAATGTAGGTTCCAGTGCTGAACAATCTACGCTACAGTCCTGAGCTGGCTCCCTCAGATTATTTCCTGTTCTGAGTTTTGACGAAATTTGTCAGTGGACTGTGACATCCTGGTTTGAGGGTTAAACAGAAACTTTTTTTTCAAAGGGGTTAAAGTCATTGCATGAAAAGTAAGTGAAGTCTATAGAACTATCAGGGGACTTTATTGAAAAATAAAACAAACATTTTTTGAAAACTCTTTTGTTTCCTATTGAAGTAGATAAATCATTAAATGCCCTTTGTATGATAGTGTAACCACGAAATGTGGCTATCTGTCTCGTGTTTTTTTCACTTCAAGTACCCATCTAGCACAAACCAGCTCATTTTACTGAAGAGGTTACATCTCACAAACAGCTAATGCACTCATTCTGGTCCTCTCAGCCCTAAGCTCTATATTATTACATAAACATTTTAATAAGTGTCTTTTTCTGTGCACCCTCCACCACTATAGGCTATCATCTATGGGGGAGAAATGAAAGATTTATATTTGTCAAAAAATTCGATCTCTGGTTTTCAATGAATCTCAACGTTTTAGAGTCACTGATAATGAAAACATCAATATCTTGATGATGGGTGTGAGTCTGTGTGTCACAGTTTCTTGAGGACAGTCTAGAGTTAGAATGGCTGGATGGAAAAATACCAAACTCGAAACTTAAGCCTGTTATGTGATGTAATGTGCTGATTAGTTTTTGAGCCATGTCATGCAAAGAAAGAGGTACTCTAAAGGATCCATCAAATTATTTATTGATAATATCATGAGAATTATGCCAAAGACCATAATTCTGCAATTAATCATGAATTCTTCTCATCAATTTCTATCATAATGACCTATTTTATGACCAGAAAGATCAACATCAGAGTGTTAAATAATTACTGAAATGTTATAGAATAGTTTGGGCAACTTGGTTCCTAGGGTGCAAACCTACTGTAATAGTGATAGGAATGAACTGAAAGCTTTGCAGAAACAGACTAGTGCCATCAGGATATTGGGTGCATATTTTTGAGCTAGTTGTTTGGTTTATGATTTTTTTTTGTTTTGTGTTTTCTGTTTGCTGCATTGGAGACTGCTGTTAACATATTTTGCTAAAATGTTGCTATGAGCTTAGCTTTTTATTATTTTTTCTGCTCTTTCCGTGAGGTACAGTGGAACCTCGGTTCACGAACATCTCGGAACATGTACAAATCGGTTTACGACCAAAAAGTTTGCCAAACTTTTGTATCTGTTCACGACCACAGACTCGGTAAACAAACAAACCAGTTTCCCTTTCGGTTTGTGCACGCCGATAATTTCCACACATGTTCAGTCTCTCCCTGTGCATTCCCTGTGCAGAGAGAGAGAGTGAGAGAGAGAGAGAGACAGACACACACACAACATGCGAGAGAGACACACACACAAGCACGCAAGAGAGACACACACACAGGTGCATGAGAGAGAGACACACACACACACACACAGGCACACGAGAGAGAGACATACACATACACGCACGCGCAAGAGAGAGAGAGACACACACACACACACACACGCACGCGAGAGAGAGATGGCTGGACGCATAAGGCAGAGAAGGCAGTTAAAGAATGCACCAGGCTTGTTTTTAAAGAGACAGATCCGAGCATTGTTTTAACCTCGTTGTATTTAATGAAGACTTTTTCGGTTGGATTTTAACCTCCATTTCACTTCTGTTTACAGTGATCGGTTTGTAGCGTGCATTGTTGCATTCGCTTTGATCTCTCGCCATTATGTCAGGGCCATTTTTGCCGTTGTTTGCGCCGTGCTACTCACACGAGTGCAGGAAATCTCAGTCAAACCAATGAAGCTCATTTTCCTTCTAGCAATGAGAGTCCAACTAAAAGAGAACGGTTGGTTTTGCCACTGTTTACATTTCATCAACTCTTCCTTTTGATAAAAGTCGACATCAGCCCTGAAAGACTTAATAGTTTGTGTTTATCAGAGGTTCCTGTGTACCCCCTCCTTTTATCATACTACTTTGATGTCAATCAGGAGCTGCTACTATCAGCTGATGAGTGTGTTTTTTGCATCATTAGGTGTCTTTTCTATTATTGAAATTCACTTTGTTCTTGTTTTGTTGACTGGCAATCTCTTGCTGTTTTTCAGGGGTCCAAAATGTACTCCTCGTCATGATTTTACAAGGTGTGGTTAAGGATGTGTTATCTCATTCAGGTATGGTTGTCTGGTCTTGTTGGCCCTTTTATGACCCTATGAAAGCAGTTCCTAAATCTTTTACCTAAGTCAGAAGAATAAAAAAAGCTATGAAATCCCCATAACTATGTTTTATCCTCAGGATTCTTTATGTGGACTGGGCGAAAAGAGCCTAGGATTCTGTTTTATTCCTTGAAATAAATTACTATTTGCATGTGTATACTTTGGAGTTTTTGATTAAAGACATCTCTGCTTTTTCGAGACAGTCTGTTCAGAATTTTGTGTGCTGTTTGTTTTCCCAAAGCACTCACATACCAACATTTACTCAAAATATTTAAGCACATTTACCATCTGTACCTTCAAATTCTGGATGTTATTTTCTCTCTGTTTTTTAAAGCATTTATATTCTTCTATTTATTTGAGGAAAATTAACTTTTGTTTCAATACTAAGGTGTTTATGCCCATTACAGTTTAGTTTAAATAGAAGGTGCACCTCTGACTGCACAGAGCCTGGGGGCAAACCCTTACTTGCTGCTCTTTTAGCTTGTTTGGGTCTTTTATATCATGCACACTTTTCTGTGTTTTGTGTTCCTCTGCAGCCTAAAAACTTAGTGCTTCAGTGACATGTTTTGTAATTTTTTATGATTGGGCTTGCTGGTCATAACACCTACATTTTGGATTACTGTGCATCTGCCTGATTCCCACCCTGGGTGACAGGCTTTGCTCTTATCTAATCTGTGTAATGTGGCAACTCACAAGAGTTGACTATTGTGTATGTATGCTCTGTCTGCTGATTTTGAATGTTTGGAATTTTTGGTTTAGATCTTCTGTTTACTATTGACTAGTACTTTAGATTCAAATGAGGACAGTGTAATAATAATATGTTAAAAATATGTACAGGTCAATCATCGCCAATCCTGTTCAACTGTTAATTCAGGCAAATTTTCCTTGAGTATAATTTTAACATTTCTTGGTTGGCGCACCAACCTGCAGCTACTGTTTTGGTGGCTTTGGTTGCAACATTAGCTTGCAAACACTGGCTAGCCATTCCTACTTGTAGTTCTGCATGTATTATTATAACTTGCTCACATTACGCCCCAGCCATGGTTCCAGTGCATAAAGTAAATTTTTCTCATAGTGTAAAGTGCAAACACTGTACTTTGTCCATAACAGATAAAGATGAACTTCTGAAAAAACTCATTATCTGTGTGTCTGTGAATTATAGAACACTGGCTCTTGAACAATGTGTGACAAAAAGAAGCAGAAAGAAAAACTATTCCAGTTCTTTGCTAACAGTGATTCAAAGAAATAGATGGGCATAAGGAAAATGATGAAAGAAGGAAAAAGTTCAGGATAAAGTGCTGATAATGTGGTTTGAACTCTGCACAAGTGAAGGTGTTCAGCTGTCTGGGGATCTGGTGAAGGAACAAGCTACAATCTTTCATGAAGATCTAGGCATTGGCTAGGCTAGAGTTTGAGCTGCTTGGGGTGGAGTGGTGCTTCAATTTGCCGCCCTCCAACATATCTGAATAAGTTAACCCATTTAAATAGAAAATTAAAATAACATATAGAGAAAAATTAAGATACATTTTGCATAGATTTATTCATATATAGAGAAATAATAATTTTTCACATATAATTATTTATAAGCATCATCTAGACAACAATATAGTACAGAAGCACTGATAAGCTGTGTTCTAATTATTAGTTTAATATAATTACGCTGCAAAAACTAGAACCAGTGTAGTGTACAAGTGATAGGTGGGGATGTTTTCTGCGCAAAGCAAGAACGCATTTGGATAGATGATTAAATTATAAATTATAAATTAGTTGTTCATCTTCCTAGAAATTATTATCTTTGTAATGTTTATGTTTATATTTGTTAGCCTCAAAAATTTCAACTGCTGTGTCTGATGCTGTCACAGAAGGACAGTCTGAAAGTTATTTTTGAAGCATTTGTGGATACAAATCAGAGAATTTTACTTTTTTCATTCATGAGTGATATTTTTCCAAACCCTGGTGCTTACACACGAATTGTACTGAGCCTTTTGGCCAATAATGCCACCCCCAAAAATGTGCCGCCCGGGGTGGACCGTACCCTCCACCCACAGTTAGCTATGCCACTGGAACTAGTACCAGATTGCCTGCATTATTATAGGGAATGTTGGTTTCAGCATTTCAAACCGTGCTGTGGCTTAAAAGTTTCATGCAGTTTGTGGCAAATAAATTTCAGCAGAAATGAAGCAGTTGCTAGCATATCGCCAAGTAGTTTCTGATGAAAAATTAAGTCCTGAGCAGGTCTGCTGTGCTGATGAAATGGCTTTGTTTTGGAAATGTACTCCAATATATAGAATTTTTATAGTGTTTGGGTAAACAGTATGTGCAAATCTAACCACTGATGTTGCAGGAAACTCATTAATCCAGCACCCCACTAACCCCCACAACGCCAGATTAGTGATGGTTCACCTGTACTTGGGGAAAAGAATTTCAGAATTTACTACAGGTTTAAACTAATGAAATCTCAGAAACTGGCAAGTCTGCTAGTCTGGGGAATACATGTGGGCTGACATAAAAGGGCAGTCTGGCTGGAAATGGAATAGAGCTGAGTTGTGCTCAAAAAATAATAGAATTAAGTAGAGAGTTATTTTGTGCTATGATGTCCCATTGGCCTGGAAGGCTCATCAAGGAAGCTAGACTAAGATAAAGACAGAAGTAACAAAGAAGCTCAGTCTTGTATTTGTCGTCCATGTAGAAGGCCCTGCTATCTGTCATTTCCATCAATTGGTAGGAGAAGAAGACAATTGTTCTCTTGGCAGCCATATTCAGACAGGGTACGCCACTTGACCCTATGCAGACGGCATGGTCAATCAAGGACCAAGCCGGACCAGAATATAAGAGCCACCTGGTAGTCTAAGCAAGATGAACTGCTTATTGCCCAGGTTGTATTATTATTATTTTGGCAACACTCTTTTGACATCTGCTTATATTTTGGAGATATCTTATATATAAACGTCTACGCGTGGAAGTGTGTGTGTCTGTCTGGCTCAGAAGTGAGAGGTGGAGTCAGGGTAAGGGCTCCACCTGTGAGGAAACAGAAAACTTGCTTAGCCGCTAATAACAAAAGTGGGGCGAGCACGTTAGCAAAATGAAACCTCAGAAGAAAGACAACGTTGCTTAGCCGCTAACATCTGCAAAGTGTTATCCCTTTTACTTTTCCTCCCGCCACTAATGCATTGCATGTCAGTAAATCGAATCAATGGTTTCTAGGACCCTGGGCTTATTTCTATAATACATAAACACACATTTTCTCTCCTTCCTGTTTGGGTGCTTTGAGTAATTTCCTGGTGTTACAGATGTAAAAGGAAGAGGGGACTGCTGAACTACAGTACCTTACAGTGGTAAGAGTATGGGCTCGAGGCATTCTTTTAAGGTCTTCATAATAAGAGATTAAAAGGGAATAGGGTTATCCTAGGACAGTAATAAGACAAAACAAGTTTCCTCTTTCATTCCAGCATCCTAAATTTTAAAACTGAATTGTAACGCCATAGAACCCTTCTGGGAGTGAGTTTAGACATTTGTGTGAGTAGACAGTCTCCAATTTTTTTTGTCTCATCAACAGTAGACTTCTACCTTTTGTGTATTCTGTTCCTTGCACTTGGCTAATCTTATAAGTTTATAATCTCCTGTGTTCTACATAACTGACAGTAAATCTGAAGTTTCTGAATAAGGAATACTTTTACTTTTAACGCAATGCTTTTATATTTTCAATTGACATTTTTTATACATGCTGCATATACAGATATGGTGGACTCGTCTGCGGGTAGGGTAGGGTATTTAAAATATATCCTTTGCCCCTCCAAATACAAGGCAGAATTCAGGTTATTTTTTTTTGTTTTTGTTTTTTAGTTATCTAACAGCAGTTGAAGCAGCCACATGTGAAATTCTAACCTTTATTTTCATTTTCTGCTTAGTTACACACCGATGCAATCATTTTTTTCCCTAAAGTATGGGAGGTGGCATTGAGGATTTCATTTGTTCACTGTTGCAACAGAAGAAATGAAGCTCATCAAGTGCTGCCAGCAAACAAACCATTAATCTATATTGACATACTTTAGTTTGGAGGTACTTACGTTCTTATCTCCTGCAGCAGCAGTCATTCAACTTTGCAGTACAAAACAGAAATAGGCCTTAGCACATTTCACATGTTAATTATTAAACACTACTAAATCTCGGCAGTGGTGGAGTATTATTAGTAGAAAAGAAAAAAAGTGTCTGCATATTAAAGAAAAAAAACACTCAACATTAATTATGGTGTGTGGTGCACCTCACCACAGAAAGTGATGATTGCTTGTCACAGTATACCTATTTATAGCATTACCTATGTTTTTAAAATGGGCAATCTTACCCTGAGGGAGAAGTTATGTGCCCACAGCATGTGTGTCTGATTCACACAGCTTTGTGGGAATCAGATAACATCTGGATGGGCAAGGTCTGCTGCCTGTATCACTCTGCCACTCTTGAAAAAGGGAAAAGTGGGGTGCATTGCTTAGTTAAAAAGAAGCCGTAAGAGCTTA
Organism: Polypterus senegalus; assembly: GCF_016835505.1. NCBI lineage: Eukaryota > Metazoa > Chordata > Cladistia > Polypteriformes > Polypteridae > Polypterus > Polypterus senegalus. Next base: position 140,250,603 of record NC_053157.1, read on the forward strand.
GCAAAACTTTATAGAGTGAAGTAGTACTTACAAGTGAGTGCCACTGCATGAGAGACAGAAAGAGAGATAGAGGCAGTTCCTTATACTGGCAAATGCCTTGGTAAATGGCAGAGTTCCAGGAAGAGGAGGAAGCACAGCGTGTGCATCATTGCTACATACTCCCTGATTGGAGAAATGAGAGTGCATTGGCTGAGATTGGGTGTCAAAATCCCGCCTTTAACATGTAAATCTGGAGAATGGACACTAGAGGTTGTCCTTTGACTGGGCTGGGTGTCTGGCTAACCTTCAGACCAAAGCAAAGAGAGAAGATAGAGTAGTGAGCGAGTGTTAAAGCCCTTGTATATCGACAGGGGACTTTAGCATTGTTTTTTTCTTTTAATGTAAATAGCTTTTGAATACTTTTAACTGATCATTTAAAAAGGGAGACGAAAGAAGGACATTTGTTCTGTATACACTGTATATATTTTTTATTCTTTCCCCTTGATTATTGCTTTTGAGGAAAGAGGAAGAAGATAAAGTTCTAATTTTGTAAATAGTGTTTTTAATTATGGAATTTTATAATTATTTTTCTTTTCCTATCCTGATTTTTGGCTGGCACAGGATAAATAGAAAGGACTGCATTTTTATAAATACAGTATTTGCTCTTTGTTATTTTTATTATTTTTTTGCTCTGTGTGTCTGTCATTAGGACTGGGTCTTATTTAATGACACCAAATTGTTTTGATTTGTAAATTTTGTTTTTGCAAATTTTTGTTTGAATGAGGACTTTACTTTTTTTTTGCATTTTCATTCTTAGGAATAAGAAAAGTCCCATTTTTTTCAGTTAATGAGAGCTTAATGTTTTGAAAGGTGAATGTTGAGGCTTTATTTTCATGTGTGTCTTACTTTTATGACATTGCCGGAGAATGATTTTGTTTTATTCTCTTTCATTTTTAAGTGCATCATACAACTATTTTAGTATGTCTGTGGATGTATAATAGGTTGCAAGGAGATCTTGTCGGATTGCTTAGATCTGCCTTTCAAGAGGCACCATGATTTGCTTCACAAAGACTTATTTATAAATTTCAGCACAGTACCCTGTAGCTCTTTGTCCAAGATTATGGATTTGATATGAGTGCAAACGTGACTTAGTGATTTAGGTTCTGATATTCTATTTTACAATTTGTATTGTACAAAACTCGGTTAACTGTGTCTTAGTGATTTGGTTCCAGCTGAATAGTAGTACTAGTCAATGACTCCTTGTCATTCATATCCGAGTACAATAACAGTCTAGTGTTCTTTTTTTCAAAGTAAATCATTGTCTCTTCAGAAACCTGTTTTGGTTTTAAGTTTCATTGTGAAAAGACACACACAAATATTTTAATAGTTGCTCTCTCCTTCTGTCTTTTTTATTCCAAAGACATTTCGAAGGGGCTCAGCTGGAGATACAAAGGCAGGTATTTACTGTAGTGTCCATATTGCAATTCAGCCAAGTCGCTTCATATTTTTTGGCGACTGGTACAACATTCATTCAGGCAGAACAGATGCCATCTTATTGAAGACTTTTAAACAATGACACACAATGAGTTGTGGAGAAAATTTTAGTATCAAACAAAATAAACTTTTTTTGTGATTACCTAGTGAAAAAGCTATTTAGGGAGACAGGAGATTGCATGTACTTTCATTTTTGAATTTTGAACTGGGCATTGGTGCATTTGGTTTCTTTTAAATTTTCTGTCTTTTAACACTTGCTCATCACAGACCACATTCTTTGCTTCATCTTGCAATTCCTACTCTCTTGTTTGATTTTTGGCCTGCTGCCTTTACATACTGACAGTCATGCGAGATAAAGTTTGATCACATTTCTTTCCTTTGCAGTCACAGGTATTCTGTAAATTCTGTAACAGAGTGGTGTAAAAATCTAAATAAATCAAATATAAAAATGCACAATATTACTGAATGCATAATTTTTTCAAGCCTGGAATGTTATCGAGTATCGATCCTTGTCTTGAAATTGCAAACGTACTGGAAAACAGTGTATCATTGTCATTATAGGAAAAAAATTGTAAATACAGGCATTTTAAAAGAAGACCAGCACTCCACATCACTCATCATCTTCCACTGTGGCCACCTTTCAGTCCCATAGGCATAGTTTCCTCTATCATATCCATTTAACATCAGGGATTCTTCTACTGCCACTGATATATTTAAAATTATTGAAAGCTGCTGCCCAGGTATTAATTGTTGTCTCTATTCTATAGATAGCTAGACAACACTCATCAAAAAAATGTCATACCCACTCATTGACAGTCACTACTTGTGATGAAGATTGTAGACAAATCTAAAGGTGCCCTCCAGTCTAGCAAGAAGAAACATTTTATTACTATATCCTAAACAAAGCAAAGCAACATGCCCTATAAAAGTTGATAACTTTTTGTGGAGCTGTAATCTGTTTTCTCATGGTTTAGCTATGTCGTGTAATCTGCCTTTTTCATTTCTGCAGTTTATTTTTATCATGGATATATTAAAAGCAAGCTGCACAATCCTTAATTTACAAGTTTGTGCTCAAATGGATTGCAATGATCTGAACTCTCTGGACACACAACAGTACTGTAAAATTCAGTGAAGAGAAAAGCTGTGAGTGGCATTATAAGAAAAACAGTTTTATTCAATTCATTGTCTATATTTTCTTTTTAAGGCTTCTTTAATTGTTGTCTACAATAGGATCAAGAATGACAGATTAGACCGACTAAAAAGAAACATCAAGGCAACTGGAGAAAAAAAAAGTCAGATAAAGCACATTTGACAAAATAAAGTGTTTTTCACATACTTTTGTGATCAAAGATTTTAGATTGAGCTGCCCATCATTAGCATAGCCAGTTAGTTATCCGTGTTCCTTTTATGGCATAAAAAGGGTCTGTGAAAGAGACAAAAACAGACACATTGACATTAAAGAGAGACTCTCCATTTCTTCAGAGGGGTTTCATTCACCTGAACGTTGAAGACGCTATCCATGCATCTGCCCTACTGCTGAATGTAACTCCTCTTCTGACACAAATGTTACCTTTATCTTTATGGAAAGTATTATTCATGTTTTCTGATTTTTAAGCAAGGCTGTTTCAGGGCTTTATATCCAGACTCTACTTTTATCCACTATTTTCTATCATTTATTTTATTTAGCTAATTTGCTAGTATTCTATTCTTAATCAATATTGCTTAGCTTTTAAATTTTTATTCTTTGTCTGCATATCTTGATAGAATTAACTGCTAAGTAAACATGGGGAACCCAGTGTTGCGAAATTGCCACTTTGTCTTGTCAGGGTAAGCAGGCTTATGGAGATGTCCCAAAGGAGGGATTTAAACATGATTAGCTGGTAAGTGGCATTGCCCAAGGTGTATCAGCCTCTATGTGTCTAGGTTATTTTTGGGGATCAAAGTGTGTTAGTATTTTAGGTTTAGGTTACTGTATATTTTGGGATACTTTGAAGATGTGTATGCCTTTATGTGTCTAGGCCATTGTCAGGGACCAAGGTAGCCTTTAGGTGCAGGTCAGAGGTCCCCAACTACAGTCCTGCATGGCTGCAGGTTTTCATTCTAACCCTTTTCTTAATTAGTGACCTGTTCATTAACTGCTTTTCAATTAATTTTAATTCACTTGTTTTTTAAGATTTGTTCCCCTGAATTTTTTCATCATTCCTCTGAATTGTTACATTTCTTTTCTTAAATGATATCCAAACAGAAATGAAATGTGAAGTGAGTGAGCCAACAGAAGACAAACTAAGTCAGGGCCTCAAACACCAATTAATTTTACTCCAACCAGCTATTTAATTAGTTGCCAATTCTCATTGTTAATTAAACTCGTTCTTTAATTCCATGGCCTGTTGCTGCTCTCATTGTGTAATAGCATACTTTTCCAAAATTGTTGATTTTCTCTTTTCTAAGAGCACTATTAAAAAATTTTTGGGGACCTGAGCAGATCAACATTCCTGAGACCTTCATCTTTCTTCAGATATTGTATGATGGTCACAGTTTGCTGGTCATGTTTTGGCTCATTTTGTATCTCAATATTGTTTACCTGCTAATTAAAGAAAAAGAAAAAATTAAGGAGACTGGGTCTTCAAGAGCAAGTCAATAAAATTAATTCAAAAGACGTTAGCAGCAAAAATGGATCGCTAATCAATTAAAGGGTTAGAATGAAAACCTGTAGCCACTGTGGCCCTCCAGGACCAGAATTGGGGACCCCTGGTATAATTTATATCCAGGAATACCTGTGAGCAGTTCATACTAGGAGTGAGGAGTAATAAGTTCTAGCTATAAGTGATGCATGCTCAATCTAAGTAGATAGGGTTTGTGTGTACATGTGTTTCTGTTTGTTAACAAAATTGAGCAGTTTCAATAACCTGGTTATATGAAAAAGACACCAGAGATACTGGGAGCCTTGGAATCTAAGAATGAAAGGGTTCTATTACCACACAATCAATCACGTACTTATATTGTTGAAAGCCCAGGATGAGATGGGCAGGCATTTGCAAAAGGTCTCTGGGACTGTGACTGAGTCTAACTTTTGACTTTGTCTGATATAACTGACTGCGGATGTCTAGAGGTTTATTTTTTCCAGAGATGTTGCTGACAACAGTTTTTGTTTTCCTCTCCTCCACTGTTATCTGGCCATAAATCAATTACAATGTTAATAGACAGGTATTGCAAGATTCCATTTAGGTTAATCAATTTGGAACTGCTTTGTTTTATGGTGTGTTTAAGCAAATATAAACTAAACTAAATTAATACCTCAGTTAACAAATAACCTGAGAATGAAACCTCTTCATAACAAAGTTGTCATAGCATGCACCTACCTGTCTGTTATGGTGCCATGGAAGTTACACTGCAAACCACAAGTTAATTATATGGTAGTGCTTAGTTATTTCATGTGTAGTATAGTTAAGTTAATATATTTATAATGTAATACATTTACTCAGAATGTTAAAAGCACTTAAAACAATATCTTTAGAAAACTAAAATGAAGATTTTAAAGGGTGCAGAAGCTGAAGGAAAAAAATACCACATAGCAGGGTCATTCGTATTAGCATCCAGTCATGAAAGGAACCAGCGCATAGGGGCTTCCTTAAGGAACCTGGCTTGGATCATCACAAGGAGTTAATGCCTTTGACCTCAAGGAAGATATGAGGCAGTTCTGATGGCATGAACATGCAATGGTCCAGGCAGATGGCAGAGAAAAAGAGGAGTTGCATTGAAGGAGCCATGGAAGACTGGGACAATGACATCAGTGTTGGTGGTCAGCCAGGGAAGATGACAGTAGTTTTGACAATGCAATGCACAATGGTCTTTTTAAGAGACACATACAACCAACAGTGTCTGAAATGCTTGTCCGTTCTTTCTGTTACAATATATATATCTATATATATCCTATGTTACATAATTTTATTTCTGGTAATAAAGTTTCTTATAATGGGCTAAAGTCTTGAAGTGCATCTATTTTGTTAATTGAGGTATTACAATAGATAACCAGCTGTTCAGCATATAAACATTTATTTCAATAATTTTTTTTAATATGTAATGAAGCATTGCTATTTTATAGTTTCCCTGTAACATTATTTCATGCACTTCAGAGAAATGATCAGATTTATGAATAATATGCCTCCTGTAAAATAGAAAACTGTACATTTTATTTGGTTATTTTTTGTGATTGTGTTATTTATTGGGGGCGGCACAGTGGTAGCGCTGCTGCCTTGCAGTAAGGAGACCTGGGTTCGCTTCCCGGGTCCTCCCTGTGTGGAGTTTTGCATGTTCTCCCCGCGTTTGCGTGGATTTCCTCCTGGTGCTCAGGTTTTCTCCCACAGTCCAAAGACATGCAGGTTAGGTGCATTGCCGATCCTAAATTGTCCTTAGTGTGTGCTTGGTGTGTGTCTGTGTGTGGGTGGACTGGCACCCTGCCCAGGGATTTGTTCCTGCCTTGCACCCTGTGTTGGCTGGGATTGGCTCCAGCAGACCCCCGTGACCGTGTGTTAGGATATAGCGGGTTGGACAATGACTGACTGACTGTTATTTATTGGTAATATTAAATCTGTTTGGCAAAATACAAATACGTTGGAATACAAACACGTTGATCAGGTGCCACATATTTAAGAAAGTGGTACACTGCATATCTTAAACTATATAAGGTCATTTTGAACATTATGCTCTCAGTTATGTTTTGGAAACTACAGAGAGCTCAAAAACTATATTGTAGCGGGGGCACATTAAGAAGAAGCAGCAAATTGTGGACTGCAGGCTGACATGAGCTTGTGATAATCGCTATTCAGACTATATGGAAAAAGATACAGATCTACCTAACTGCCTCATAAATGAAACTCTGTTTTTTAAGATGTCAAGACAGGAAAGAGATAATGAAAATGTATGCTACATTATAAAAAGACAGTGAGGTTTAATTGTAGCTCCTGCTACTGCAGCGGAACCATTTCTTTAAGATGGGTGCAAACAGCTTTGCCAGCTGTCCAAGATAAAACAAAGTAAACAGTTCTAAACCTTTTGACTTATTCCTTCTTATAAAGGTACAGTTGCTTTCAGACCATATCTCCTTCAATGTCTGCCTGTGTTTTTTTTGTTACTCAGCAAACACCATATAATAGCTTCCCTATAGACAATGATTGTTTCTAAAGTGAAAACATATTTAATCAAGACAATTTAATCAAGCCTCAGAAGGTAAAAACAACTTCATAAAATTTTAAAATACCATTACTTTAACCTGAGCAGCCGATTGATTTTACATTCTGAACAGAACTGCAAAGTATTTTTTGAAAAAGTTGAAAGGTAAAGCTGGGTTCAAAATAATTTATATGGCTAGAAAGTGAAGCAGGACCAGACACAACAGCATAGATACAAGTTTAAATGCAGGCTTTGATACAATAAAATATCTTACACAGGCTTCCCTTTAACAATTGCACAAGTACCATACAGTTCACTCTTCTTCCTTTCCTCTCCATCCCTTCCTCCCAGTGAGATTTGTCCACACTCCACACCCAACTCCAACTCTCCTGGTTGAGGCAAAGCAGCTCCTTTTATGGAAGACCAGGAAGTACTTTCAGTGCCAGGGCATTGCCTATAGGAAGCACTTCCAGGTCAGGAGGAAAGTCTTGCAAAAAAGGGAACCATACAGCACCCACAGAACCCAAAAAGGCTGTTACACGGCACTAAAGTTCCCAGGACACACTGCAAGAGTCCATATGGGGTCCCAAAGCCCAAGGATATCGCTATCACGCATATTGAGGGAGACTAAAACTACAATCAGTTGTCTCCCCCTGTCCTCCATTGTATTGGTTTCCTGGCCTGATAAAAATCTTTGTTCCATCCTAGCTGGGATGCCAACCTACTCATCATATTGTTGGCATCTTCTGGCAACTCCCGGCCAAAGACAGGAATTGTTCTGCCCTCTCTTTATCCTGGCATCCCGGCCATTTAATGGATAAATTACCCATTGTAGAAGGGATACCAGCCCAAAGGTGCTTCCTATCATACCAGCTACTTTACAACTTTGAGCAGCTTTTGATTCCCTTAGAAAATGAGCTTGTGTGATAAATCTGTCTGCTCTGCTTGTGAAAAGAAACCAGGTATGCATGCTTATTTGGGATAGAAGTTGATAGAGTGAGTTGCTGCCTTTTTTATAGTTCTTTCAAAAAGAGTTCTCTCAGTTCATACACTGAGTTCAGTTTGTGATATGATGCAATTAATAGAGCTTTCAGTTTCTTTGTGAAATGTTTATTAACTTCAATGCTAACATGTACACTTTTGAGAGGAGCTATGGACACTTTTATGTATACCAGAAAAAGAGCTGTGGCAAAATTTTTGATTAAGGATATAAAATCTGTAACTAAGGAAGTGAGCCATTTGGGAACTGTCATCTGGGACTGAATGAAGATTGCATGAATCCACCCACACTCTTAAAAATAAAAGTGTCAGAGTGATGCCATAGGGAAGACATTTTTGGTTCCCAAAAGACCCAAACAAATGAAGGTTACAGAAAGAGCATTTATCTATTTAGATCCAAAACAGGCTCCTTACAGTAAATAACCAAGAATAGATAGTAGCAGATTTGGGAAATTCCAGTGAGTCATGATTTTAAAAAGACTCTTGCTGCATACAATAACAGGCCAAGTGCAGGTTTTTGTAATATTAGTGACCTGCTTGGTAGCTTACAATACATTAATGATTTCAGTTGTTTTCCCACATGTCTCTATTATAAAAAAAATCCTGTGGAATGAATGACTTAGACAATACGTGACCTTCACGTTAAGATCCCGAAAGACAAATAAAAGAACCGCGAGACGAAAGAGAATGGGCAAAAAAAAAAAATCAGTAGTGTAAAGGGAAGCAGCACACACAGATACAGGTGTCTCAGTGCATATAAAGCATATAAAGGACAATACGTTATAAATGAAACGTCGATGAATAAAAGATCGCATTAGCGCAAACAAAAAGGAAATTAATCATCAGGACCAGGTGTAATTGAAAAAATAGCAGGACAAAACGAGGTCAGAAATAAAAGGAAAAAAGCAGAAAAGTCTTTTTGCATTCGCATCATTCAATGCACAAAACGTAGATTTACACAATAATGGAACATACACTATGACAATCTGTGGACCCGCAACATTTAAAGCAACAACAGCTTTAATTTCAAAGAAAACACAATTTGGTCAGGTGTATATTTATGATCACAGAGAAGCAACCACAACGTGAGCAGTAGAGACACAAAGTAGCAAAAAGGACAGCGGCTGGACAGGCTTTAAAAAGATCGAAGGGCAGCATGAGGGCAGCCCCTCCCCGACAATGCACGCATCGCTATACGTCCTGCAAGAAATAATTTAACCTCGCCCGGGGCCGAAAATAAAGGACAAGAATTGTTTTTACAATGTCACGCGAGACCAGGCAGTGAGCCATCATTTCAAACAAGTCCACAGACATCTAACCTAGCAGTTGTTGGATTGCTTTTGCCAGACAAGCATCATGTGCTCCCAGCTCTTAAAACAATGACATGCGACAAGCAGAAGAGGCAGCTCGCAAGCAGCAAAAAGACAGCAAATGATCCAAAGGCATATCCTTAGCGTGCGTTCAGCCGCCAAACACTTCACAACACGAGCAGCATTATACGTCTGGCAAGAAAGAGATGTAACCACGCACAGGGCCGGAAATAAAAGACAAGTATCCATCCATCCATCTATTTTCTAACCCGCTGAATCCGAACACAGGGTCACAGGGGTCTGCTGGAGCAAATCCCAGCCAACACAGGGCACAAGGCAGGAACCAATCCTGGGCAGGGTGCCAACCCACCACAGGACACACACAAACACACCCACACACCAACCACACACTAGAGCCAATTTAGAATCGCCAATCCACCTAACCTGCATGTCTTTGGACTGTGGGAGGAAACCGGAGCGCCCGGAGGAAATCCACGCAGACACGGGGAGAACATGCAAACTCCACGCAGGGAGGACCCGGGAATCAAACCTGAGTCTCCTAACTGCGAGGCAGCGGCGCTACCACTGCTCCACCGTGCCGCCAAGACAAGTATTGTTTTTACAAAGGTTTTTAAAGTAAAAGTGAAAATAATGTATATGTAACAATTCCCAAGAAAATAACAATCTCTTTAAATTGTATATTGTCTGCCTAAGGTAAAGTCATCCCTGATGGAGGATCGCAGGAATCGTGGGAAAGAGGGGTCCTTTCATTGGATTAGTGCTATTTCAGATGTGGAATGGCAAAATGGGAGAGGCAGCTTGATGAATGAGGTCTCCAGGGCTTAAAACAAATCCAAATCATATTATGTGATATCATCTCATGTGAAATTCTACTCAGTACTTCTAGAATTTTTATTTTTATAGTGTATTGAGGATTTATTCTGTTCCTTGCATTGTACTGTATTGTATTGTATTGACCCCTTCTTTTTGACACCCACTGCACGCCCAACCTACATGGAAAGGAGTCTCTCTTTGAACTGCCTTTCCCAAGGTTTCTTTGATTTTTTCCCTACAAGGGTTTTTTTGGGGAGTTTTTTCTGCTCTTCTTAGAGGGTCAAGGCTGGGAGGCTGTCAGGAAGCAGGGCCTGTTAAACACCCAATGCGGCACTTCTTGTGTGAATTTGAGTTATACAAAAAATAAATTGTATTGTATTGTATATCCGGTAAACCAAACACGGGGGTAGGCGAGCAAAGCGATCAGGTTGGCAGAGCCCCTTAGTATTAGTAAATGTTTCAAAGCACATCATATGTAAAGAACCCATCCCAGAATGAAATGGTGCTTTGTCAAGCAATGGAGCTATGAGTAATCATGCAACCCAGTAAAGAATCCTAAAGTACCATTAAAGAACCAGTATTTATAAGAGTGCAGGTTGTATAATTCTTTGTATTGCTTGCTATTTTGTATTTGTATTTTCTGCTATTTTTTATTCAAATATATATGATCTTTAAGTAAAACCTTGAAGCCAATCTCTGTCTGATTGATTACTAGCAAGCCGAGAACTACGACTGATCATTTCTTGTCTAGCTGTGGTCTCTTAAGGGCTAAAAACGATGCTTTTGCAACATTGGATTGAAGTAAAGGAGTGAAAATAAAAGACAGTCCCAGTCAATGAAGCAACATGCTGGTCAAGGTCCCTTGGGTTCAATACACAAGGTACAGGTAAGGGGTACAGATAACAATTGTATTGGGTATTGACATTTCGTTTCCTCCCCCGTTAGGAAACAGAGTCTTAGAGGTTAGTAGGTATCTTTCATGTAAAGCGCCTGTCACAGGTAGTCTGATAAAATGATAAACCAGCAATTTTGACATCTTCTAATATCTGTTTGTGCTCATGTTGAAGCTTGCTAAAATGAGGAGGATGTCTCATTTTGCCCAAGCAGTTGGGAGTAAAATTCAAACTATTTTTTGCTTGTAAATGTAGCAACTAAGCAGTTCACGAAAGGTCATCATTCAATAATGACTTCAGTTAGCTGTAACCACATGCAAGATTAATTTAAACTAACAAAACAGTCGAGTTTTAGAGAGCTCCAATTCTAAAGTGTGATCTATTCCAAATGAAATCTGAAGTTTTATGAGACTTTTTCTGCAGCTACTAGTTTTTTGCAAATAAGCTGATTGTGGGAATTACGATTGTGATAAATAAGTGGCAAAATGATAGATTCATATGTTGACTTAATGACATTGTTATATAAGCATGTGCAGGAATGTATTTGAGTTATATGTGGGTGAACATGTAAGAAGCTGGATTGTCAAGCATTTTTGTAGCAGTTTTGTCATACTACATTTTGCAATTTCAGTGTTTTATGTGTTCATCCCTAGTTTAAAAGAATAATCCCTCTTTCAGATGTTTCAAAGCATAATAAGCAAAAGTTATGGCCTTTTCATTCAATTTATCATGGGCCTCAACTTGTATTGCTCGCTGCGGAGCAGCACAGCCTTGTATCTAACAATGAATCATCATTCAGAGGCTGACTTCATTATTCTACTTTTTTCTGCACAAATAAAGAACTCCCTGCAGTGCTAACCCTTACTCTGCTACTCTGTGCTCAGCTGAATTCTTACATTGGCTCCAGTTATATAGCTGCCACCAGTATTTGCTCATATCAGTTGTGTTGTAGCATAGCATACAGTACACGATTATCAAACTGTCAGCTTTCCTCTGCTGCCATGTGTGTGATGAGCTCCGTAATATCGAGAGTTCATATGCTGACACAGTCATATTTGATTTTCTCTTGGTCTGATACTGCACTTGGCAACATCCATTCTGTAAATAATGATAATTCGCATAACACATGGGAAATACAGGCCTCCTTTGGTGATAAGGATAATATTTATTGGCATGGCCTGCCTGTTTCTTTCTTTTAGGATCTAATAGGATTCATGGGATTAGGACTGAATGAGGTTTTCACTCAAGACTGATTTTCATTTTTTTTTTTATTCACTGAGTATAAGCAGAAATATACAGTACGAATAATAATTTCTGCTAAATTATCAGAACCTAATTTTTATATTGTCTTAGCAATTAGGAAAAGTTATTCTATAAAATATTGCAATGTGTCAACCAAATGCACAGAAGATGTGGAAATACTTGAGTCCTGTGCCCAGGGATGATATCATAGAGTGAAGAAAAACTGGCAGCTTAGTGCCTGATGTGTGGTCTTGTGAAGGATGTCTGAAGGAAAGATGAGAGGGCCAGAGGTGGAGACCAAGAGCATAGTAGGAGAGGGCAGGGACAGGCGTAAAATTATCATAAATTATCAAAATGCCTACCAAAAAAGATGTCTACTACAGCCTCAACCAGCAGGACTGCGAGGATCCAGACTTCAGGGGAAAGTGCCCTTGGGACTTCATGAAAATCCTGTGTGTTGCATTGATTCAGTCTAGTGTTTGTCACGATACACTTTTACAGTAAATATGAGAGTCCTGTCTTTATGTAATGCAACAGAAACCTGTGCCCTTTCTGGAAAACATGTGGGTAAGTTTTATCATATTAGATAAATGTCTTCAAGCTCACTGGAAAAAGCAAAGGCTCATTTCTGGTTTTCATGTTTGTCAACACATCACTTCTAGTATACTACTCTCTCTTTACGTTTACTTTCAGTTGTGAACTATAATTCATTTTTGTGTACTTTAATTGTACCACTTTCTGCAGTCCAATATCTAGGTTTCCACACAGGAAAGGTTAATGGAAATTTTTCAGTTAATTCCTTTATTCACATATTGTACACTTAAAATTAGACATGCTGAGCCAACGTCATTTACAAACACAATAACGAAAACTAAATACAAATCACAATACAGTGGACACGGTACATAAAAACTACAATCCTCTGAGTTAGAGGAGACACTGAGAAAGATTTAACAGTCATGTTATCCTAAAATCTGCAGAACTCAGTTTCCACCGCTAGCTTAAGCAAACTGCCATCTACCCAGCAGTTTGTTTTAAGCAATGCTTCATTACTCTGTGCATTTAATGTGTAAGAAAACAGATTTGTTTTCAGATTTTAAATGCAGATTGCACCTGTAGTACTGTATGTTAATTTGTTTTATTGCTTTATGCCTTAAGTTTGAATTTCCTGGTTTAAAGAATTTGCTTTTGTAGCTTTATACATAAATGTTTAAGAATAATTACAGCCTACATGAGCAAAGCTGTCAGAATTAAATTGATTTTATTATGTTCATTAAGGATTCACTGTTACGGGTATGGAATGACAATGTAAAGTGTTTAATGCTTCTTTTTTGCTTCTTTGGCCAAGTGTAAATATAGCTCATTAAACAATGCTCTTGCAGTGGTTATGACAATCTGTTATTCTAGTCATATATCTTGGCAACTTACAACATAACAGTTGCAAGCCTGGTTAATCTTGCTCCAGGAAGGGACGTAGGGGGCAACAGACTATTCCTAAGAGTATCAGGTGCAAGACAGGAACCCACCCCAGAAAGAACAGCAGTTTAGCACAGGACCCGTTCATACATACATCCATACACATTCTGGGCCAATTTGAAATCACTAATCGAACTTGAACTTCTTCAGAGATGTGGTGGGAATGGTGTGCTGGTCCATTGTGGGGTATAATCAGACATACGTTTTACTTGCTACTTTTGTAAATGCTTGTAAATACCATGTTTCATTTTAACAAACCACAATGATTTTTACATGGTTGTGAAGTCCAAGTTTTGGACGATGTTGAAACGCACGCTAATAAAGCTATGTGCACAGTCATTCTAAATGCACCTTGCTGCAGTCTGTGCCATGGAGCAGGCTGTGCGTTTGTTGTGTGGCTGTATGGCTAAGATAGGTGTTTATTGTAATGATTTGTTCAGTGATTTAGTCATCTTGTCACTTGTGTTGTTCATGTTTGTTTCTGGCATTACCATCGGTCCATGTACTTTTTGGTATTTGAAATTTCATTTTAGAAGCAAAAACAAAAGATTTTTTGATTAAAGAATAAAATGAGGGAAAATAAGGTATTTTTTAATTCTTTGGTAACAAATAGCAGTCATAAACTTAAAATTACACATACTTTTCTGGATTTGTTTGTGATTCAAATAATGAAAGTGTAATAGCTGAAAAACAACAAAACAGACGCATTTTCGTTGTCTGAAACCGGAGGTACTTCTTCTTCTCTTGCGATTTTTGACGACACGTGCGAACAGTCCTCCTCACAACACATCGATCGACGGCCTTCAAGTTACACTGCATGGCATCAGCAGAGGATGGACCATTACGTTGTTTTCCAGAACAGTAAAAGAGTGACACTCCGGGACGAGGACATGACTGCAGAAAAACTGAGTCGCATCTTTCCAGTAAAAATAGAAGCTTTGCAGACTTTGCTTCATTGATGTAACAGCTCTTATATGAACGTTATTGTTGTTACTTACTGTGAAACAGCTAACATTTGGTGATTTCATTTACTAACACTAAGTCTGGAAATTTTTATAGGGCTAGCAATTTGAATACGTTTAAATGTGTGACTGGTTGCTCATTGACAAGTGTAACACATGTTAAGAAAACTTTCTGTAAATCACGTTGCTCTCCTACTTGTGCACGCTGTTAATACTCGAAACGTTTACTACCATTCAAATTGCTAGCACTCTAAAAATTGCCAGACTTAGTATTAGTAAATGAAATCACCAAATGTTAGCTGTTTCACAGTAACAACAATAACGTTCATAAAAGAACTGCTACATCAATGAAGCAAAGTCTGCAAAGCTTGTATTTTTACCTGAAAGATGCGACTCAGTGTCCTCGTTCTGGAGTGTCACTCTTTTACTGTTCTGAAAAACAACGTAACGGTCCATCCTCTGCTGATGCCATGCAGTGTAACTTCAAGGCCGTAGATCGATGTGTTGTGAGGAATACATTGGGAGGTTCGCACGTGTCATCAAAAATCGCGAGAGAAGGAGAAGTACCTCCGGTTTCAGACAACGAAAATGCGTCTGTTTTGTTGTTTTTCAGCTATTACACTTTCATTATTTGAATCACAAACAAATCCAGAAAAGTATGTGTAATTTTAAGTTTATGACTGCTATTTGTTACCACAGAATTAAAAAATACCTTATTTTCCCTCATTTTATTCTTTAATCAAAAATCTAAATCTGAAAATTCCTTTCATTTTCGTTTTTTCGTTTTTGCTTTTAAAATGAAATTTCAAATACCAAAAGTCCATGTACTTTTTGGTATTTGAAATTTTGTTTTAGAAAATATCATTTAAAAAGAAAAAGAGACAATTATTTGCATTTCAACTTAAATGGGAAAAATGAAAAACGCAAAACAATAACTTTTTTCCTTTTGTTCTTTAGTACATCAGAAAAGAAAAATGCAAGAAACGAGAAAACGCCCTTTACTTCGCAGTAAGTAACAACAATAACATTCATAAAAGAACTGCTACATCAACGAAGCAAAGTTTGCAAAGCTTGTATTTTTACCTGAAAAATGTGACTTTTTCTGCAGTCATGTCCTCGTCCCAGAGTGTCACTCTTTTACTGTTCCGAAAAACAACGTAACGTCGTCAAAAATCATGCAGAAGAAGAAGTACTTCCAGCTTCAGACAACGAAAATGTGTCTGTTCTGTTGTTTTTGAGATATTACACTTTCATTATTTGAATCACAAATAAATCCAAAAAAGTATTTGTAATTTTAAGTTTATGACTGCTATTTGTTAACATAGAATTAAAAAGATACCTTATTTTCCCTCATTTTATTCTTTAATCAAAAATATAAATGTGAAAATTCCTATTCATTTTCGTTTTTTGTTTTTGCTTCAAAAATGAAATTTCAAATACCAAAAAGTATACAGACCACCATCCAGGCTCGAAAAAAAGATACTAAAATAGTTGGAAAAGACCAAACAAGACCGAAAGGACATTCCTTTCGATGCGAAACTTGAAGTGATTGGTTTTGAAGAAAAACAGTATTAAACTAGTTCTGACAATTTTTATGCATTTAGGTGTCATTTAAAGAAAAATGGTGTTTATTTTTTGGCACCATAAATGCTTAATTTATTTTAATTATTAATGGTAATTATGTGTTCGTGTTACAAAAATACATCTTACAAGGGTGTTTTTCAGAAAAGGATTAGCTTTGCCAAGCAGGCAACCTAATGTATACAGTGACATAGTGCAGTCAATATAAAAAATAAATTGTTTTTTACTGGCTACAAAAAAAGACGCTACATACAAACCGTTAAAAATTGACACCCTCATAATACAAAGAGCACTCTTTATTTCCTAAACCAAGGCTGATCGATGTCAGTCTTGGGGGTCGACAGTAGCTGCAGGTTTTTTTTTCCACCACAGTTACTTAATTAGAGAGCAATCCTTGCAGTTCTTATTTAATAATATGACTTGTTAATGTTTTAAATCTGCAATGTCAGATCATACTTACATCATAGATTTTTTCCTTTCTATTGATTTGAAGCCTAAAACAGATGCATAATTTTCAGTTTTTTAATTTCTCTTCAGTTTCCTTCAGAGTACTTTATTAAGCCAAATAGTACATAATGAATATACTCTGGTGTAAATAAAAACAAGCTAGATGGAGAACTGTTACTTCCTTTGTGATTTGCTAATGAGGAGCAATCAATACATTAACTTTTGAAGACTAAAATAAGCAATTGAGGGTTGTCGCATACGTTGGGCTCAAATAATTGTATGTTCCCACCAGACCAGGGGTTGGCACTGTACTCTAACTCTTTCTCCTCTTTTATCTGCAGAACAACTGAAGAACCAGTCCAAGAATCACTTCCAGCTAAAGGAACACCTTATGATGTCACTTCCGGTTCCACACCTCAAGGTCCCACCTCCAGATAATGTCACTCCAATCCCAGAAGGTCACTTTCTTGTTACATCACTTCCTGCTGTTTCATCTCTATATATATATAAAATCCAACGTCTGTCTGTATGTCTGTCCACTGTATGTCTGTCCGAGAGAACTACTTAACGGATTTAGATTGGGTTTTTTTCTGTAATTTGCTTGAACATTCCAGCTGATTTTGCAACCTCTCTCATCATGCTAAGTATCATAGTTTGTATGCAGTACCAATTTATTTGTGGGAATCAGAGAGAGATGCAGCAGGCCGACGGGAGGGGCCTTCCTCACTCATGCACCAGCCTCAATGCGTATCTTACATCCACTTAGCTAGCGAATGAGAGAACTACTTAACAGATTTAGATAGGGCTTTTTTTTAGAATTTGCTTGAACATTCCATTTGATTTTGCGACTTCTCTCATCGCACTAAGAATCATAGTTCATTGGCAGGAGTGATATATATTCGCACTAATCTGAAACAGAGGCTATGGGCCGAGGGGAAGGGGAAGCGTGACGTCAGGAGTAGGGACCCAGGCAGGGCCCTCCACGCTGCCCTGTTTCACTTCTACATGGGTGAAGCCACGGGGGATGGCTAGTTATATATATGTCAAAGAATTCTGTATTAGTCAGATCTCTTCTGGACTCTAGTCTGTAAAGACCTATTCATTTCGTCAGTCAACAATGCTAAATGGGGACAGTCCCCAACCCTTTGACTTTATCTTTGCATGTTTTGTTACAGGGTTCAAACAAGTGACAGAACTACAGTAAAATGAATCATGAAGCAATTTTACTAGAATAAAAACCTACAGCCCTACGGCTCACTCCATATTTAAAGGGCTCGCTACCCCAATCAGTAAGTAACTGAACTGTAATATGAACACACTATGCTGTGACTATAAATAAAATAGTAAATCACATTTAATGACATTCTACAGTCACATTATACAGTACAAAGCAATGCTGACAAATACTGACAAACAGATGCATTGCAAATTTTATCAATGGTAAGGTTCAGAAAGTTTTCAAATTTTAATTGACAAAATTATGAACATCTTAGAAATTCATCCCAGACTGTCCTTTTCTTTGACTTAAACTGAAAACATGTCAAAGAAAATAAGGATGGTTGGCAACCCTAAGTTTAATAAGACTAAATCATGCATTCTTGAGTGATGTCATGAGAAAAAGCTTTAATGTTTTCGAAGAGAGAAAAACAGCAGGGTTCTGTTCCGGAAAGACAGTTTAGATATTCCTGGATCTTGAAATGAATTCTGTCTTCCTATTGTGTAATTTTGTGCCATCTGATTATCCGGTGCCAAAATGGCAGATTGCAGCAGAGTCAATGCAATCCCAGATTGGTAGGTATGGAATTACAAAAATCAATGGCAAAATGATCAATCATGAACTATGAGTCTAAAGAACAGAGGGCAACAACCCTCCTTTAAAACTGCACAGCAAGAGGTGCTGGTGAAAATGCATGAAGATTTTAAGTATAACTGCTAAAAGAGGAGCAATACAGCAGCAGTTGCTGCCAAGGAAAGGGAGATGGATTACTTCAGTTCAGTAGTAATATCATTGCCTAATTCCATTACAGAAACCTGAATTGAAATTACATGAATAAGTATGTAGGTACTTGTAGAAGAGGTGAGTCTTCAAAGGTTTTTCTATAAAAGCCAAGGGACTCTGTAGAATGGGTGAATTTGGGCAGCTTTTTTTTATTTTGATGTATTTAATAATTCATGGGGGAATTGTTTTTTTCCTTGACCTTTGGAGGTCAGAGTACAGCGTCTCTGCAGCAATTTTCAGGATAAGGGCCTTGCTTGTTCCATAAATAAAAATGCAAAAAATTTAATTATTTCTAGAACCTGTCAGTTTCGGCATTGGTGCCAGACCATCACATTGCATATACTCTCACACAAAGGCAATGTAAATTTCTCAATTAGCATGCTCTTCTAATATTAAACAAACAATCTTTTGAATCATTGTATTCTTCTCAAAACTACCATTTTTTAATATAACACCTTTCTATAAGTATATTAAACAGTTACAATTTTTATGTATAACCTACTTGGTGCCTGCACAAGGCTACGTAATATGGACATACAGTATATGGTGTGGCAGGAGGCTGGGGGGCAGACCCAGCAGAGACGCTTGGAAGGACCGGGAGGCAATTTATATGTTCCCCGGGCCACAAGGGGGCAACCGCCCTGGATAAGGAGGGGACCACGGGGATGGAGCCAGGAGGCTCAAACCCACTGGGGCCCGTGGCTGCCGCCAGGGGACGCCCCAAGTGTCATAGAGCCCGGGAAACCTGCATTTCCGCCACACCTGAGTAGGTAGAGGAAGAACCTTCCAGGGATACCCAGAGTGCTTCTGGGTGCTAGTGCCACTCTTCTGCCACACCAGGAAATGCTACCAGAAGGTCATCAGCAAGCACCTGGAGCACATCCAGGTGAAAATAAAAGGGGCCACCTTCCTACAGTTGGGGAGCTATAGTCAGGAGATGGAGCAGGACGAAGCTCCAGTAACAGGAGGAAGAAAGGCGGCCCGTGTGGGAGTGATTGGTGTGGGAGCACCGTGTGCTGTGTGGGACTTTCACTTATAATAAACGTGCGTTTTGTAAAGTGGTGGTGATTGCCTGATGGTGTTCAGACTGGCTCTCACAATGGATAGTTTAATCTAAAATCTAATTATAAGGGACAACCTTTTGATTCATTTTAGTGTGATAGTTTAGGAATTCTTTAACTTCATAATCATTGTTCTGATGGAATAAAATTCCATTTTGAGATAAACTTCATAGAGCCACTAGCTGTCCCCTGTGGCTCCGCCCACACAGTAGTGAAACAGGATAAACTTCAAAAATCAATAAAAAAATATATATAATTCGCCCAAATGTCAAATGTTGGCACTGTATTTGATCATGTTCAGCTCTGATAGGACAGTGTCCCCCCGCGTGTGGAGAAAAGCAAGTGGCAGTGAAATCTCTGGCAATCAGCAGCTACCCTCTAAAAAACACACATAGCTCTGATCTTTCTCTCAAAAATGTCAAACATTACTTCTTAATAATCTGTAGATGATAATGTCTGCTGAATAAACAAGTATTGCTAGCTAAGCAGAGGCAAAGTACGCTCCAACATGTGGCAAAAGGAAAAGCGACTCAAACAGAAGGCTGGTGTGTAAGTTAAGAGGGCCATGCCCCCCTCCCTTTGGCCTTCAGCCTCTCTCTTGTATTTGCACAAATAAATTGTTGCCCAAAGTGAACTATGATGTTTAGCGCGATGACAGAAGTCACAAAATTAACTGTAATGTTCAAGCAAATTATAGAAAAACCCGATCTAAATCTGTTAAGTAGTTCTCTCATGAATAGCTGAAGGACATTCAGACAGACAGATGTTGGATTTTATATATATTGGTAGATAGATTTGCGCTACTGCAGTGTTTCTTCTCTCTATGTTTATTAAAAAAATGCCTTTAAACACCGGTTGGCTTCACCTGACCTTGACTTGAGCTCCCCAACGACCAGGGTGCTCACGCTGGGGCTTTTACATACCAAGTCCCAACTCCTGCTGCCTTCCCGGCCTTATGCAGCAAGCCATCCTCCTTCCAGTCACTCCCGCTCCTCAATAATGCTTAGCGGGAGAGACCAATACCGCCTGCTCCCGAGGTGCCGGCCAAACACCCAGGCACACCATTCAGCTGCAGGTGTTCTCAATTACGAGCACCTTCACTCGCTCACTCATTCACTGGCTTTCTCCTCCCTATTTCATGCCTTCTCTTCTTCTCAACCTTCGTCCGTTTTTTTCTCTTTCTTCCTAGCCGCCTCGTCCTTGTATTTATTACTGGGACGTGGATCAGGTGTGGCAATTAGTGGCTCCCGGCAACAATTACGGATGCTGTGCACTTAAATGAGGACCGCCTGTATCACAAATTCCCCCAGGAACCGCTCCCGCCACACTACCACGCCCCCTCTCTAAGATGCAAGGGCAGCATTTTTTTTTATTTAAAAAGTGGCCTTTTTGACGTGAGCTGTGGACCCGCTACACCACACAGCATACTTGTTTAGAGGTCAGTGCCTTATCCACCATCCCACACTGCCTGCCTGTGTTACTGTCTATAATAATCATCTCAGAAGACAAGCTTAAAATGCTGACATTGAGTTTCAAGGATGAAGTGACAAATATGAAACCATACAACATTTATATACTTTAAGAGAACGATAAAGAGTTGAGGTACAAGTCTTGTAACCCAGTATAATTAAAGCGAAAACAAATAGAAGAAAACTCACAACCATTGTTGTGTTCAGGGCAACCCTACATCAAGAAGATGGATCTTTTTAGTCTTAGATCCTTCCGAGAGGAAGAGATGAGTCCAGGTGGATGGACACCAGAAGTAACATCAGTGGTGTTACAGCTGACAGTCTTCTGGTCTGCAGAGGGAGGAAGAGAAAATGTGTTAGGACATAGTGCTAATCTGTGGAGCATTAGGAAATCATAATTACCAGAGCCCTTAAGTTGTGTCCTATGCACATACATTTGACAATACCTGAACACATTTATTTGCTTGTATTTTTAAATATTATACATACAAAAATGCAAAAGGAGATAAAAATGTTATTTTACACCCCACAAATCATTCACATGTAGATCAGTATATTAATCTAGTCAAACTTGCTAGCAAGGTGGCGCTGTGCAGGAAGGTGGGGACTGAGGGAGACAGTAAGAGAGCTCAGCTGATGTCACCAGAAAGGGCTCTGCTCACAGTGTTTAGACGCCGTATCTTCTCGGCCAATGCTGGGAGTCTCCTATTAGCTCAGGTGGATAAGAGTCTGCTCCTGAAGGTTGTTGTAAGCCAGACGTTGCAGATTTAGCGCTGGCCACTGGCAGTTACCACAGTGCAAATTGGTAAACTGAGATGGCTTGTGGCGTGAGTCCAGGTTACAGTGCACTAATGCATCTCCTATCAGTAATTTCTGACTATTTCTTTTAGCCAATCACTTGGTTCAGGCCAACAAAAATCATTAAGTTAAAGTTATTTAATATTTAACTGCCTTATTCTGATTGAATTACTTATAATGTGTTTTTTAACATTCATTTTCAAGGAATAGAATTCATGTTTTCTACATAATGCAGATTTCAGTTAAATGAATTCCTAAGAAGTATAAGTCTTTTGTCTGTTGTGACAGGTGGCTGGGGTACATGCCTGGCTGGGACACCCCTTCACCACATCTGGCCATCTGGGTCAAGGGTAGGAAGCCCAGTATCTCCCCCTGGACACTAGATGGCAGCCTCCCTGAGTTGCAGCGGTGCCTCAGATTCCCCCAGGGCTGCATGGGGGTTGGAATTCTGTGCAGGTCTGTGGGGTTCCGCAGACGCCACCAGGGGGTGCTGCAGCAGGGGGTGCTGCAGCAGGAGCTGCTGGCCCCTTTTGGGCACTGGTTTCGCCGGGTACCCAAGAAAAGGGAGCCAGCAACCACCACTCAGAAGCCAGAGTTGGGTGGAGGAGGACAAGGTTGCCTGGGGGGAGTGGTGGTGAAGAAAGAAGAAAGTGCTTGCTGTGATTTATTGTGCTTGGGACTGTGTATTGCCTGTGGGACACGGGGAAGACATGCACCCACATGGGAAGAAAATAAATAGTTTATTTATTTTCCATGTGCCTCCCGTATTCAGTCTGTGTCTCGTCGGGCACTATATAGCATCATTTTACACTGTAAATATATCTGACATATTCCACTATGACTGAGAATGTGTTTATTGTCTTTGTTCAGGATGATCTTTAAACCGGTTATATGATAAACACCAGTATACGTGATATTCTCTCACCTGAATTCACCTCAATCAAGTAATTGCATTTTATGTATCACCTTTCACACTGAGCACAATTAGAAAGCATATTACAAAGTAATGAGGTCTCCATTATGATTACATTTAGGGTGAGCTCAAAGGTACCTTGCAGTGGTTTATTATTCCCTTCAGGCACTTTCCACATATTAAAATCTGTGCTTTTTTCTGATTTTGATACTGTTAGGCAGTATACTTCCCATCTATTGCAGATGAGTGAAAACAAATCACATTGCCTTTCTTTGGAAATGCAAAATATTCTGATAATAGAAATACATTTTAAAACAAGCACTCTTATTATGCATTTCTTAGAATATATTTTTCTTAATTTGTTCTGTATAAATCCATAAGACAGTCTTCTCACAGAATTTAAAACTGTCTTAGAGAAAGTGGTGCTTGTTAAATAGACTCCTAAGATTTGACTTCTTGAGTTCTTGCGGGTGTGTTGTGCTGCTTGGCTGGCTAGATTTTGCCATGGCAAATAATATAATTATTGGTATTATTATATTACATCCAGGGTTTATTCTCTTGTATTCAATTTCTGATTTGCTGTTTAAAGTTAACAAAAAATATTTTTTTTCATATATTTATTGTAATTTATTGTTATTGTTAATTTTTGATCTTTATTCACCTTGCATTGCCCTTTAAGGCAAGTGCTTTTTGCCTTTTTTGTTCTTTTTGTTATATCTAAATAAATTCTTGCATTCATAAAGATGCTTTGTTAGCCTTTTCCTTACTATCCAAAGATTTGCAGGTTATTTTTCTCAGATAGATAGATAGATAGATAGATAGATAGATAGAAGGACAATTATGTGTTTTTATGGTATACTTTGGTAATATTAAGCAGACAAACTGAAAACTGTCTGCACTTGAAGTAATAGAATAAAATTGTCAGTATTCATTGGTCAGCAAGATGATGGTAAAGAATTGAGTTGATCACTTGGTTAAATAATTTTTAGTCTTGGCTTTGGCGGTGCCAATATTTAATTAAATAACTTGGTAAGACTCCCACTTTATTTTCCTTACCCTTCCTTTCTGGATGGTGTCTCCAACTGTTAAACTTACTGTACATCAAAATAACTGAAGCATACTCATTTTAAGAAACAGAATACCGTTAATTTATAAACACAAGGATTATAAAAAATATGATAAATGCAAATATATTACAATACAAAATGGGACACAAGACAGGCAAACGTTTAACACAGAAGAAGATGGCTGTTTAGAGTTCTAATTTATCTTGACACAAATAAACAGTTTTATGATACCAAGTCTTTATGGATGATGTCTGATGTTGTATGAAATTGTTGCTGTTGTTGCTCTTGGCACAACTGGAAGACTGTTCTTGTGTCAGAGTGCACTCTTGCTGTTGACCACATGGTCCTTTGTCTATAGTGTGGTGTAGTTTGCTGTGATGCTGCCTACCTCAGTTAACTGTTAGGCTTTTTGTTGCACCCTCTCCAACTTCATAGTAAAAAGTGTTCAATCAATCAACATTTATTTATATAGCACATTTTCATACAAAAAATGTAGCTCAAAGTGCTTTACAAAATGAAGAATAGAAAAATAGAAGACACAATAAAAAATAAACATAAGTCAACATTAATTAACATAGAATAAGTAAGGTCCGATGGCCAGGGTGGACAGAAAAAACAAAAAAAAAAAAAACTCCAAAGGCTGGAGAAAAAAAATAAAATCTGTAGGGATTCCAGACCAGGAGACCGCCCAGTCCCCTCTGGGCAATCTACCTAACATAAATCAAACAGTCCTCTTTGTATTTAGGGTTTTCATGGAAGGACTTGATGATGGTGTTACTCTGTGTGGCACAAGTTCCTTTCTTGAAGTAATGACTGCTTCTTAGTCTTCTCAGACAGGGCTCAGCCACTGGCACAGAGCTTGGTTTAGAAGACTTGAGTAGCTAGTTCAGGGTGTCCAGCTCTGAGAGAACAGATAATCAGTGTTTAGCTCTCCCAAAAAAAATGGCTCATGAACTTTTAGGTTTCAGAGAGAGAAAAGTAATGAATGCAGCTAGTTTTAAATAAAGGCATAAGTTCTGATGATTAGATTAAAAATCACTTTATCTTAGCAAACCAGACCTTATCTGGCACTAAAATTTACTAGAATGGGCAATGCCCACTTTGTCCTACAAAGCCACTATACACACCATTTTTAATCACTTCCTAATACTTAATCCTAAATGTACCTGATTCATTGGCTGTTATCATAAGTTATTTATTTTCCTTTTTGAACCCTTAGAAGCTTATTGGGTTCATAATGTGCAAAAAAGTGGCTGTTAAAATTTTTCAAATAAAGTAAATGTATCGATGCTCTTTGTAATTATAAAATTGTAAATGTATTCATTTTTAAATAATCTTTTTTTATGCAGCATCACAGTTTAGTTGAAGCTCTTGGTGCAATAATTGGCAGGCTATGGCTGGGAAGAAACACAAATGCTTTGCACAGGAATTTGTGGAAATAATACTCTTTCAGATTTGAAGAGAAAGAGGGCCTGAAAATGAAATAGGAAATTAAACCAATATGAATCATTAGGGTGAGAAGTTGAACAACAAGAGCATGTCCTTCATTTGTGGTATTGAAAGACTGGCTTACTAGCGCTAACACTGTGACAATGCATGTGAATGGACATGCCTGCTGACAAAACCAGGATGTGGTGGCAGCATCATGGGGCCAAGGGGTGGTTTCTTACCCGTGTGCAATTTGATGAGTCATGTAAGAAACACAAAAATTATTAAAGTCAGGGTTTCTTAACTTGGACGTCACATTATAATTGTGAGGTGGGGAAGAGAGCTGTCTCTGTGGGACATTCTGAGACTTTGCTGGATTTCCATAAAGTTGCTGAATATCGTGGCTAGCCTGTACGCTGGTACTGTGAGTGCTGTGCAGAGTGGAATCATAACCTCAGAATTTTTGCCAGTTAATTCTGGTGTGTGTCAAGGGTGTGTTCTTGTTCCTTTTCTGTTTAATGCTTGCATGGACTGGGTCTTGGGCACGGTTGTGGGGTCTAGTGGTTGTGGGACATTTGTTGGTGATGAAAGATTCACCGATTTTGACTTTGCCAACAATGCTGTGATCTTTGCGGAGTCAGTAGAGGATCTGATCGGGGCTCTTGAGAGACTGAGCAAGGAGTCTGAGTGTTTGGGCTTGCCAGTGTCCTGGATAAAAAAACAGTCTCTTCTAGATCTAGGCCTTTAATGACCTCTTAGGCTCAGCCATCAGCAGTGTGTCTGACAGTAGAGAGAATTTCAACATTCATGTCTCTGCTAACTCTTCCTATGAAGTCAGCAGACATATTGAGAGAGCATGGGGGATGGGGGGTCATGAAGTTGCTGAAAAGGGATGTGTGGTGCTCCTGACATCTCTGCAAAAGGATGAAGGTCATAGTCGTTAGATTCCTGGTGCTTCCTGTTTTGCTATATGGTTGTGAGACAGTGACCTAAGACAAAGACAGGACTACTTCAGTACTGTGTCTCTTCAGAGAATCCATGGGTATCGCTGGTTTGACTTTGTGTTGAATGAATAGTTGCTCATGGAGTCCTGAATGAGGCAAATTACCTGCATTGTGAAGGAACGTCAGTTACGGCACAATGGTCATATGAAGCGATTCCCGAAAATGTTCTGGCTCGCAGGACCTGAACAGCTGGCCCAAGGGGTTGCCCACATAACATCAGGCTGAGGTAGTATGATAGTCATTTCCGGCTGGGGGGGCGGTGGACTGGATCACGTGTCTACATGGGGGGTTGCCAATCAGGATTCTGAGCTGTTTTGTTGTGCAGTGAGTGCGGCAATTCATTGTACCAGTGCATTCTCGCTGAATCTCGCTGTGACAAATATTCAGCTAACTGTATTAGAAATTCTTTAGCATTTTCAGTTGACAAATTTAAAATAAGGAGCCTTCCAAGCTGATCAGGAGTAAAGTATACTTTGGGAAAGCTGAAAGGCAAAGCAGGATTCATAGTATTTTGCTTAGTTAGAAAATGCAGGTTTTGATTCCAATGGGAAAATAATTTTGAGCTTTTGATAATGATTGAGTAACATTTTTGTGTTTTGAGAAACTGATAAATGTCATGTCACACTCTGTTGACAAGAAGGAAACAAGTAAGCCATGTGCACATTTTGAGTACAAAGTGGGAGAGAGAGAGTGGGACTTCATTTTAATTGTACTTTTTTCAAAAAAGAGTTCTCTCAGTTACTGTGTGTGTAAAAACTGAGCTTTCTCTTAGTTGAGTTGTTGACATGGATGCTTTCATGGAACTTTATGTTCAGTTGCCGTTTTTTTTCTGACAGTTTTACGAAGAGCTCAGCTCATTTGCAAAAGTATATATACTTTTAAAGAGCCTTTTGCTGACTAAAAGCAGGCACTTTCATGGAGCTTTATACTGTATGTTCAGTTTATCTACTGGACAACTGGAAAGGAGCTTTTTCTCCAGCAATGAATCTTTCTTGTTTGTTTGCTCTGTCCACCATGGCTTACATGCCTCAGGGTACTTAATTCAGGTAACCCTGTTTTCTTTGCTTCCATTTTGTACTTTTATGTTAAGTAAGATCATTTAACTTATCTGTTATGACTTAAATCATTGGGAGAAGGGAGAATTATGCATTGGTTCTACTTGTGCCTAGCTAGACTTGCCACACGAGGACTCCTGTCCCATGCGTGTGCAAGCAGCCAGTGACCACAGTAACAATTAAATGTGTGTACAGTAATGCTATGTGTGATATTATGTGCATGTGGGAAATACAGCCATAATAATAATATCATTGATATGCAAGGCTATAAAGGTCCAAAACACCAATGGAAAATAACAAAAGGACAAAAATGAAGATTAAACAATACATAAGATTTTAAGACACAAACACGGGACAAAAATGTTCCCTCAAACAACAAAATCCTGAATCCCATTTCTTGTCCCCTCCTTGTGCTTTGTCTGCAGGACTCCTCAACAAATCTTTAAGCATCTGACATTAACGTCGAATATCTTGCAACCTATCAGATTTTATTTTTGACTTATGCATTTCATATATCTGTCTCATCTTATCTTATGTTAACATAATCTAGAAGCTGTGTTTCATATGTATAATTTTTTCTGTGCAGTGAGCCAAACAAACAAACAAGCTGCTGCTCCGTTCTGTTGTAGAGATGGCCAATCCCACATCGTGTAAGTTGTGTCTGTTATTGGAACACGCGGTATTAGCTGTTATGTCTTACCTGTCATGCTTGTTGCCACGGTGATAGCTATTCATCTGTGTAGCCTGAAACACCAGTTAAGCTTCTATATGGAAATTTACCCTCATTTAAAGTATGCAATGCTTGTAGCAGACATGAATACTGACATTATGAACACTTTATATGTAATGAATTTATCCAATTCAGGGTTACAAGAAGCCATAGCCTATCCTGGCAGCATGAGACAAGAAGAAGAAAGCAGGTGCAGAATTCAAATCCAGCATGCTGAAACCATGAAACACTCTGATATCCAATCTGGAGGGCTGCAAATTTAAATTGCAGTTTTAATCAAGGACATGTCAAATATTATTATACATATTATCACATGAGAAACAATCAGTACTGGGGCAGTGACCCTTTTTTACATAGAAAGAAGGCATTGCTAAAGTGGTTAGAGGTAATTGTACCATGCTACAATTTATTTTTGATAAATACACAAGCAGCAAAGCTTTTGGCTATGAATTATTAAATATGCAGCATAAATGTTGCAGACTTTCTTGGCTTCACCTATTAAGAAATAATATGATACTGAGTCCACAAAATGTTCAAGCTAGCAATATGTTTGAGTATGTGAATAGTTTTTTTGTAATCACAGAAATAATGAGAATGGAGAGGAGTGACCCTATGAGTAAATCATATTGCGTTAATAAAAAGGTTGTCCTTCTTGCTGGTCTGTTAGGCTTAATGAAAGTATTATCATTGTTTTTTGTCTGTCTACTGTAAATTTTTAAGCCAGGTGAATGAGTGATTTCTTCATCAACTGGAAATCTTTGCAGTTTATTCACAAATGTGTCACACAACATTGTTTTAATTATATCTCGTTTTTATTTAGTAGATCATGTTTATAAAAAACGGATACTGCTTCATCTTTTTACTGTTGATCCCATGTAGGAAAGTCAGATGTTATCACATTGCTTGGTATTGTACTCTGCAGGTCAAAACAGTTACTGTTTGCAGGTGCTTTATGTCTGATGCTAATAAGCTGAACAGCTTAAGTCAATATTTTACTAAAGTGATGACTGTCATAATGTAGTAGACCACCAGAGAGTGTCTATGTGTTGCATGTTAGTTGGATGTACAAGTAAGAAGTTCACTGTACTCTGTAGACTTAGCAATACTACTGCTACAATTTCTTATAGTTCAGCCACAGTTTTATTCCTGTCTCAAGTTTGCTTTCTTTGAATCTCCACTTTTCAATCCTCAAACCCATGTCCAAGTCTTAGACTATTAAGCCATCCACTACTGCTTATGTAGCTGCCTCTGTTAAGCCACCAACCTTAGTTTTTTGCTGATGACCCCATGAAGTTATACCTTCCAATGACTACTAGCTCTTCAGTTAAGCCACCAGTTTCTGTTTATGCCACTTACACTTCAATTGAGCCCTCTACTTCAGTGTATTTTGTTGCAACATTATAGCCACACACTTCTAGATATGTCACAACTCTCATTGAACCACTCCTATGAACACTGTTGTAATTAAAGGTCACCAGTCCCTACAGGGGATCCTCGGGTTACAATGTCTCGACATACAACATTTTCAAGTTTACAACGTTCACTCCTATAAAAGCTTTTAAAAAATTGAAATGTGAGGAATAAAAGTAAGGATTTTTTTTTACACTCATTTTTTCTTTTACTATAATACAGTGTACAGTACAGTATATTTATGTCCTTTTCCTTTTTCTGTGGCTTAGTTGTGTTTTTATTTCATAGATTATGATTTTGCTAATGTGTTAGGATAAGTAAGTGACTTAGACTAGGGTGTGTTTTGACATACACCAAAATTCGGGTTACATCGCTGTTGTAGGAACGGAACTGTGTCATAACCTGAGGACCCCCTGTATATCTGTTGCTTTTCCTTATACACTCACACTACCAGTATGTATTTTTTGCCTTTGCTGTCTAGCCTTCGTTTGTTATTTGTAAAGCACATGAAACGGTCAAAGTGGTGTAAAACCTCCAAAAGCAGGCCAGTAACCTGCCTAACTAACCTCAAAAAGATTAATTACTTTGTAGAGTGAATACTCAATTGGCTGGCTTCAGCCTCCTCCAGGCCAAGTGGGCTTTGGCTGTAAAAGTTTAAAAACATACAAGCAAAGTTCCAAAATATAATCCAAATATCCTTGAAGGGAAGGGATTACAGTAAACCACTGGCTTGTAAGGAGACCAGTGATAAATAATTCTTTATATGAGGAGTATTTATGCACAAAATCAGAAAAAATATAACAAAATGTTCAAAAGGAGCAAAGCAGTCATGAGCATTCATTGAACCACAAGAGACTTCACTTCCCATCCTTCCCTTTATGTAGCGATGCAAGGTTTGGAACAACCTTTTGGGGTTTCACCACCAAAACAGAGGGAACATAAAGACATATAGCGAAGCAGTACATAAACAGTTGTAAACATAATAAAAACAATGTGGCATCAGTGCTGCGCGCTGAAATCGATGGATAATTTGTTCTTTACATGGCTCTTTGAGGTGGCTTGCTGTCTTTAAAAGGACTGTTCATTCTTTGCCACACAAGTTAGAAAAGCATGTGATTTTGCAGGCTTGCCATTTATATAGGCACCCCTTCTAGTGTTGATGTTATGCCAGCTCATACTTAGGTGACATGGTTGACTCATCTCTGGCTGATGTTGCTCATCAGCGCCATTACGTGGCCCTCCCGAAACAGAAGCATGGTCTTCTCTCTCGCTTCAGTTGTGCAGATGGTGACGAGGGCACATCAGCAGGCAGCATGAGGACTGTGATTTCAAATAAAACAGCTGGTTTGATCAGTGCTGTGCTGACATGCATTGCAGCAGTGGCGTGCAACAATGGTCAGTTGTAAGCAAGCAGGCAAACCTCTTTTGGTGGAGATTCAGATGTACCAGTTTCTTGGCTCTTTTCCTTCTCTGAACTGGAGCAGTAAACTGCATTCCAGGTCTGTACCTTAGCTTTGGGACTCTCCCACCACCACCGTTTGACAACGCCACTATGATTTGCCTTGTCCTTTGCCTGTGAACTTTTATCACTTTCACCACCAGACCAGCTTCTCACAGCTCACTTGGGGTCAGTGGCAATTAAACCTGCCACACTTTTCCTTATCTCCATGAGCCTGAAGCTCCACCAACATCCACGCATCCAGGATAATGAACCTTAGCTGAAGAGAAGCAGTGGTGGAACTGCTGAGATTGCAGTCTCTCAGCTATACAGCTGCTGCAAACGGCGCTACACATTATGGATTTAAGCCTCAAGACTCTCAAGCAACTCCTCTGAAGAGCCAAGCAGGTCTATATTTGGTCTCCAAGGTACTCGACACTCTGCTCATTTGGACTGTAAGTCTTCTCTACCTGCTTCTGACACCAATGAGGAGTTGGCGCAGAGCTCCACAATGGATGGATTCTCTACTCTTTACATGATGCCTTGAGGCGACTTGCTGTCCTTAACTCTTTAAGGGCTGAATATTTTTTCCAAAAACCGCAGTTTTCTGAAAAGCACACAAAACAATGTTTTCACACATAAATGAACATAAAAAGACTGTTGCTATGTGCCATGGCTGTTGTTGGTGCGCGTATGGCATCTCTGGCGGCAGTGTCTGCACAGAGGGACCACGATGGTCAGCAGAAATGCACGGTGGGCTGGCTGGCTGTCTGGCTAACTTCGCACAGCAGGAGGGTGGCAGTGGTGGTCGCAGTGTAACGCAATATGGTTTGTACCTCTTGTCATCATAAGTGGTGGTCCACCCAGGCAAACGCTGCTGTAGGCGCATCAGTTACACAAAAGTGTTCAGCACCACGATCACCTGGGGACTGATGCTGGTACCTCACTTTCGTTTTCGATATCCATCTCCTGATCTCTTGCATCAAACTTGGAGTCCGACAAGTCAGAGTCCTATTCAAAGAAATGACATAAAACATCCAGGCTTTGCACATTTGCTTTGGTCTCTCGCCAGATATCGATGCCATTTTAGAGGTTGTTTGCTCTTCGCTGCTCATGCATGCGTTTGGTATCGAGGTCAAATCAGCAAAGCTATGTAACTTTCCTTCGAAATAAAATGTAAGGGCGAGTTCTGTTGCAGTTTACAGCTGATTCCTGTCCTCTACACCTGAATTTTGACAAAAGTCGACAGCAGCCCTGAAAGAGTTAAAAAGACTGCTCGCCTTTTTGGAAAAGCATCAATAATGTTAACAGAAATAATCATAATAAATGATTCAAACTGAAATATGAATATAAAGATAAGATAGAGGAATATAAATATAAGCCAGGGAAAGAACTTTGGCTAAAGCATAACATCACTCCAACTTCTGAACCAAAAATAAATTGATGGAACTGACATGTATAAACACAAGAAAGCCAAAGGCAAAAGCCAAATATTAAATCATGCACCTCTCATTTCAAAGATCTTGATGTGAGTATACTTGACACTTGATTATATAAAAATGGCACATATGATTTTACACATTAGTGCACATTTCCATGCCGCTAGTAGAACATCTGGTCGGGAGATGAACAAAGGGTATTTTAAAAGATTGGACAAGATTATTTAATTAAAAGGATAAAGGTTAAAACCAGAAAAGTCCAGAGGGACAAGATCATCAGATACAAAATTTCAAAACAAATCTTGAATTCAAAAGTCAAAACAAAATAAAATTTCCCAAAAGAACTAGCACTGACTTCGGATTTTTTCACCTAATTGACACAGAAGCTTTTTTTGGGATGTTTCTTTGGTCAACTGAAGAATACCAACAATAATGGACACCATAACTTTATAGCAGAAATCCATTAATGTCACGCATGTCACAGGGTGGTCACACCGTAGGAACAACCCTTACTAGATGAAACAATAAGGCCCCATCAATGATAACATATTTGAACAACAACATGAAAAACAATATTAATTGCTCTTTCCGGTGAATATTACTTTTTTGTAAGTAAAATAACTTATCATATGGGACATTGTGAGCAGCAAACTTAGTACTTAAATAAGGCTTAAATCGGGCTAAATCTGTGCCAGAAAACCTGGATTTAGCCAAACCTGCATTTCTAGAACAGATTAAGCCAGAATTATGTGATCTGTGGTGC
This sequence comes from Polypterus senegalus, assembly GCF_016835505.1. Lineage (NCBI taxonomy): Eukaryota > Metazoa > Chordata > Cladistia > Polypteriformes > Polypteridae > Polypterus > Polypterus senegalus. The sequence goes on from NC_053157.1 coordinate 140,283,563, forward strand.
CAAAGATACTGATAACCTGTTAATCTGGCTTTTTGGAACGGGATCTAGTTTTGCTTGTTCCAGAAAGAAAGATCTTATTTGGCTCAGTTAATGGTGCAACCAATACTTTGAAACTCACTTGAAAAAAGGAAGTTTAGCATGAGTTATTAATACTTAGCAAGCTCAATAATTAAAGAGCAGAGCATCCAGTCATAAGATCAAAGGTTGTAAATGTTGTATCACCAATGTTTATACCAGATGCATTTTTTAAGAAGCAGAAAAAACTTAGTGAAATGTTGAAAATGTCTTGCCCCTTCTTGAACAAACAATGAAGCAGAAGTACAACTCTTTTGCCAAATTCAGCCTGAAGAAAAGTAATCAGGTTTCTCAACAACATTGAATATCGCACACATAAAGTGATCAAAAAAGTGTACCAAATTTTAAAGCGACATCTGCACACAGTCACACACACAAACACACATGCTGAGACACATAGACTGTCTTCCTGAAAGAGAAATAAACAGCCACCATTAAAGAGGAATTCCAAAGAGTTACAGGTAGGGAATTTAAACAACTATGCATTTCTGAGCAATAATAACTGATAACAGACTGATTTGAGGAACAAGCTGCCACCATCGTCCCTTCTGAGGAGTCCCTTGATTTTCAAAGAAACACCTTTAAAGACTCTCTTGTTCAGCAGATACCTATGCCCAATATGCTTAGTAATGCAGTTTCACTTCTGGGATTTGAAATGGAATTAGGCAACATAATTCATTCTTCATTATACTATAGTGAATTTGGCTGATGGTTTTTTGTGACTGAAGTGCAAGTATGCATATCAAATACTCAGTACAACTATCAATATGTTCTCCTATCCGTTCTTAAAATAATAGGAGATACCACACACATAATTACTGTACAAATTTTTAAGTCAAATATCGAGCGTCTCAGGTTTAAACAGGGTAAGTTATCATTTTAAGAGTGTGTATACTGTGAGTCTTCAGTTGCAGATTTGTACATGGAAATAACTAACTTTTGGTTTGCTGCCATTGTGCTGCTCCTGTTTTGTCAGATATGCCAATTATGTTCATGCACTGCCTCCAGTACCTCTTGCTCATCTATTGTAAATGCTGTTCTTTCAGTTTCTCAGACTTGCAGTCTGTGGTTGAATGGCTGTTCAGTGCTCATTTCATAGGGACTTGTAAATTTTGCCATGAATGTGCAAAAATCCAGATCAGCCTATCCGGAATTGTTTGAGCAAATTGAAATCCTGTATCCTGGAACCAGCTAATCTGCCGGTGTGAAATTGTGCTAGAGTAAGCCAGAATTTGTCCTGAGATCCTGGATTATCTAAATTTTCTTTCTAGGAATGATCCCAGCTGTTTCAATGAAGAAAACCCCAGTGAAACCAGCTAATTAATGTGTTTAAGTAACCCTGGATCCTAACAATGAAATGGAAATTATACCTTCTCTTAAAATGGTAGTGCTTTAATTCACCTCATGACAGCATGTGCATCTATTGTACCACTTTAATGTAACTATTATCAGTATTATAAGTTGTATGTAATAGGTACTTAAGAAAAATAATAAGATAAACACGTCCAAGTCTTAGGCAGAAAAAAGTAAAACTTAGGAAACCAATATTCTAAAACTTCAAGAGGAAAAGAAAATTCCATATAATGAATAGTCCAAAACTACAAGGTACTGGATTGAATTTATATTTCTTTTATTTTTTGCTTATAAGAGAAAATATATTTTTTCTTTGATGGCAAAGATCAGACAGTTTTATGCATAGATTTGTTAAATAAAAGCAGATGTTGCCCTCCTCCAGCTGGCCATCCTGTTTTCTGTTCACGTTTATAAAGCAAAAGGAAGCTATTTATTTTTGTCCATGTATTAAATTTAGAAGAACTGCATCTTGCTCTTTCCAGGTGGATGGTGGTATTTGCTCTTTTCTCTCTTGTCCCTCGTTTAGATACTGGCTGTCTTTTCTCTGTCCAGGCAGAGTTTTCTTTAATGGTAGTGACAAAATAAAGGTGGAATTTTTTGGACAACTGATCTTAGAAGACCATTGTTCCTTATATGTCATATTTTTAAAAGAATTCCTGATTTTTACCTGGCACCTCTCCATATTTAGAGTTCTGTAATTTCTGCTCTATAACATGAACTTCTAGGTTTGATTCTAGTTTTGATCCCAAGTGCACTTCATGATTTATTGTTTCTGAAAATTATTACTGGTAACAATTCCTGCTTAACTTTAGGCCACTCTTAGTAAAACACCCACTCCTTGGGGCTAACAGTTAAAACAACAGCCTTTTTTTTACTGCCCAGCAAATATGACTTTTACCAAAGCACCAGTTAATATATTTGCATTGCTCTAGTACAGCTCATCAGAAATAGCTGTTGAAAAATCTGTTTTCATTGTCCTTCTTTAGGCTATGAAGGTTGCTTTTCTTATAGATAATCTCATTAAGAGAATAGTCAGGGGAGATTATGCAAATACTTTTTATTAGCATTGTGTCCTTCAAAAAAGAGGTAGGTTTAAAATTTGTATGTTACTGTTATGGATTATTAGTGAAGACCTTGGCCCTCTCTTATGTATTATTGGAGAGGTTAATTAGAAGATACTTCATTGAATATGATAATAGTTTGGTATACCTCAGGCTCAGCCAATTTCTTGAGTCTCCCTATCATTATAAAAATTAGGAGGCTTAGTGACATGTTTGTAGCTTGTGCTTTTTTATTCTTGCCACCTAAAATGTATCTGTGCCTACTTTGGGCAATGCGTGTTTTTAAGTGACAACTGCCCATTTCTGTTAGCTTAGCTGAGTGTTTTGCAGAAGGTTTATGTTTTTCTTCAGTTGCTCATCTAAGGCAGCAACGATATCTGATGTTGTTCCAGTGATGCTAAACCCTGATGGCTATGCATGTGCCTGTCTCAGTTTCCATTTACCTTCACATGTCAGTAGGCTCTTAGTGTCTATATTTGTATTCATTGTTGTTGCAGTAGAAACAAGCCAGAAGTTGCTTCCACACTGTTTTGTTTGCATAGTCAGACAACTAAAAATAAATTGGCAACTATATTATTTTGTTTAGCAGTTTTCCTGCCAATTGGGGATCAGCTTCTGCTTCTCTTTTCTCATCTCAAATGCTAATCTTGTGAAACTCTTTAGTAGTGAACTCACTGAATTTTTGCCAATGAACTATGTATGGTCCTTGGCTAAGACTCCAGCATTCCCTTTTGCTAAGGTGCATTACCTTCTGTTCATTCATAAATCGAAATTAATTGATTCCACAATTTTTAAATTTTCTTTTAGAATATCAATATATTGTATATTCATATACATTTGGTGTCTGTCACATCAAAATATTATGCATATTGAGCTTTACTTTCTTTAGTCTGGGAATCAGGATTGCTCTTATGAAATATTACTGAAGACCTAACTTTTAAGTCCTAACTTTTGTATTTTGAAGAGGTTAATTAGGAGATGCTTCACTGAATATGATAATAGTTCATGAAACCTCAGCCTCAGCCTATTCATTAAACCTCCTTTTCACTATAAAAACTCATGGCTGGGGAGCTTATAAAATACATTTTAGAAGACCTTCAATATTCTTCAGTCTTACAACAAGTATTATAGCAGTCACTCTTTCATTGCCACTATCATTATCAGCAACATTCAAAACCTAATTTACCATTAGCCTTTCTTTCATACCAGATTATTTTTTTGTTTCATTTTCTTGGAGAATACAATATCTTTCCTTTCAGATTTACAATGTTAAACGTATTAAGACAATTAGTTTGTATTAAGTAGAGGAGGTTAGGAGCACACACTGTGCATTGCTGCACCCACCACATGACAAACCAATTTAGGATTCCCAGATTAGGGCCATGCATTGGGTGACACCTCAGAACCACACTAGTTCAGATGGAATGGAACAGTGTGAGGTTTTTTATGTTGGCTGGAGTGCCAATTCTGCCACAAAACCCCAGGTTTTTTCCTTGCAGGTTGGAGGGCCTACATGCAGGGCTGGATACAGATTAACGTCATACCCAGGACAGAGCAATTGCAGGTTAAGGGCCTTGCTCAGGGGCCCAACAGAGTAGAGTCACTTCAGGTGTCTATGGGATTTGAACCGGCAAACTTCCGATTACCAGTACAGATCCCTACCTCAGAGCAACCATTCCGCCCTAGTATTAAGTAGGACATACAGAAATAAGCCCTCACTGCTAATGTATTTTATGATTTTGTAGAGTTATTACCACTTGAGTATTTTGTTATGGTAAGAACAGTTAAAAAAAGCTGATTTAGTAGAATTGCTTAACCAGCATGTATATCTACCTAGTTATACAAACACCAAACATGGTAATATAACAGCGACTACTGCATGACTCATGAGAATCATGGCTTAGATCCAAACAGATCACAAATAATACAATTAATAATAAAGGAGATAAGTGTGTTGTCTCAGGGTAGGACCACACCTGAAGCCAGCTTTATTAGGCCAGACAATGAGAGTAGGAAGACAACATTTACGTAATTGTGGGTCTACAGGAAGAGTCTACAGTTTTAGACAAGGGATTTATGTTTTACAAGGGGTTGCTCCAACACCTTTCCATGATAAAACACATTTCAAAGTAAAACATATCAATAGCAAAATAGGGTGAGCATCCTGACTCTCTTTTAAGTCTCACACACAAGGAGCTCAGCTGCATACACAGAAAAGCAATATGGCACCTGAAACCTGAGAAATTTGAATTTTCAACTGTTAAAGACTCATAGTCTTGATAGATCAACAAAAAACCTCTCTCTATCTTTATGCAAACCTGAGACATGGGGTGGTACAGTGTTTGAGGCCTAGAAAAGGACCACGTGAATACCCTTATGAAACTGTGTGGATCTAGCCGGAATTCCTAGCTGAGGTCAGACACAAGTGGCATTCTGCCATCCCTTATGGTAAAATGCACCTACACGAGGAGTTATTCAGAAACTGAACAGAAAGAAGGGAAAAAGTGCACAATAATGCAACAGTGGCATCTTTTACTGATGTGGCCTACATCAACCCATATGAAAAAATGTTGTGGGTCATGCATTGGCCTTTCCATCTACGTATGTTGGTTTAACCACCAGGTTCTAATTTGAGAAGGGAAGTAATGTCATGTGGTTGACGGGCGGGACCCATGCCCAGCCGGGATGCCCCTTTAACACTGGATCGGGGGAGCAGCCATGGGATGCATGCTACGTCCCTCAGAACACTTGGTGGCAGGCCCCCTGGGTTGCATTGGGGCCAGTAATATGGAACACCGGAGCTCATCCTGGTTGGGTTCTGTGGCCACCACCAGGGGGAGCTGCAAGGCTTCCTGAGCCCATGTGGGCGGCAACACAGCCACACCCGGAAGTGTAGCTTAACTGAGGTTAATTACCACCTGAAGCACTTCCGGGTGGGCTATAAAGGGAGCCTGCAGCCACAACTCAGGGTGCCAGAGTCTGGAGGAGGAGGAGGACGAAGCTGCCCTGGAAGGAGTGGAAGAAATAAGAGTGTAATTTGGGGTGTTTTATTTGTGTTTCGGGACTGTGTAGGGCCAGTGGGACACGGGAAGACATGTCTCACGGCTGAAGAAAATAAAGACTTTTTGTTAATTTTTCCCATGCCTCTGGTGTCAGTCTGTGTCGGGTTCGCACCAATAAAGGTTCAATATCACAGTCATTATTGTTAACGACTGCTATAAGCAAGCAAACAATTAGGCCTAAATATAACTTTTATGGAATCTTCAACATGACGCACAAATGCAAAACTGTCAGTTTTTTATACTCTTTAAAATCCTATTTCCTTTAAGGGCCCCAAAAGAAAAACATGAAGAAAAATTGTTTTCTGTACAGTACTATTAGAAACAATTTGCATATCTGAATTGGACAGAAGGATCTGAATTCAAGCCCTTTGTGGTGACTCTTCTCTGACCTTACCTAGTTTAATATACAAACATGATATTTTACTCATCATCATTTTGAAAGCAACATCACAGCTAACAACAATGGCAATATGACATTTTAAATGATTATAGTACCCAATGTAAGTAAAGAAAGCAAAATGCCTTGTACTTTATCTGAAATGTACCCCAGATTAACATAATAACATTTGCAATTGCTTTCATAACTGCTTAGGTCCAAAATGAGTTTAATGAAAGTGGGTACGATTAGGTAAAACCATTCCTTCTGATGGCTGTGCTTCAGTTCATTTGCTATCAAATATCTGGCAGTGTGCAGCAATATTGACATGTCCATGTTATGAGATTTTAAAGCTCTTTTGAGACACTCCCCAGCTGTGCTGCACACCGAAACACGGTTGATGTGCCTGTCGAGTGTTGCTTGTCTGTTGCCAAGGCAACCGCGGGTTCTGCAAGTTTGCAGACTCCCTGTGTAACATGTCTGTTGCCTGATGGTTGATGTCGGAAACATTCCTACCTGCTCACTGTTCTGGCCTTCACTGCTTATTTGCTTTGTCTGTGCATATTGAAGTAGCAGATCCCGTTTGAATAAATACCCTTACTGTTCCTGCCTTGATTGAAATAATGTTGGTTTTCTGGAAACCTTTGGACTGGGAGCCTTCTCTCAGGTGCAAAAAAGTGACTGACACAGTATAAAAATAAAACTGTATAGGTAATTTAAATCTGATCATCATTGCTCCAACATTGATGATGATTTTATGAAGAAATTATATGCCAAAGATGGGTTTTTCTAACATGTGAACACAAAAGGGTTAGCAGCTTATATACAGTAAATAAAGATCCTAATTTTTGAGAAACAGTAAACTACAACAGCATGTATGTACTTATTAACTTTTGTCTCTTAGTATTTCACAGGTCATTTCCCTTTTTTTAAACCCCACTTTCCAAACAGTATTTGGCACAAGGCAGAAACAAGCTGTAAAGTGGGTATCAGCTAATCATAGCGGACACCAACTGGCACACCTATACTCTCTCATACTACAATTATTCAAAGTTGAAAATCAACTTAAGTGTCGTGTTTTTTTAGATGGAAGAGGCAATGGAGAAATCAAGAGAAAACTCATGTCAACATAACAAAACATCTGCAAATAGCCTCATGCAGTCTTGATATACTGTAAGCACTATCTGACACCATGGTGCCCTAAATTATATATGTATGTTTTATTTTCATGTCTATATTTATTGATTTATAATTTCTTCACTAAATTAATGTCATGCTGGGTTACTGACATAGCTGTTCTACAATTAAAACAATTAAATGCATCTAATTAAGATCTTTTGATTGATAGATAGATATTTTTTTAATCCCAAGGGGAAATTCACATACATATTTTGTACACAAATATCCTATAGAAACTGACAAAATTCTTTTATGGTTCACACTTCACAGTAGGATATATTTATGCTTATATACTGTATATGATTGGTGGAGTAACTAGAGCTAAAAAATATTGGAAATGTTTAAAAATATTAAGAATCAAAATCTAGTCACTTAAATATTTTTCCTCAGTTTAACAGTAAAATTACATTTAAGTAAAAAGTCCCCACAGATTATCTGTGGCATGCAGGTGCTGTGATTAGAAGCTTTAGGTAATGAACTATGGTTGAAGATACAGTATGTGTTAATCCGTGCTCTGTTCTGCAGCGGTACAGAACTGCTATCACTATGCATACATTTTTTAAATCTGGACCATTTAAGCCTTTCATTTCTAATATGAAATATGTGCTGTGCTTGACAAGTTTCTACATTAAGCTCCCCAAAATTGTGATTTAAAAGAAGATGGATATAACAAGTTTACATACAGTGGTGTGAAAAACTATTTGCCCCCTTCCTGATTTCTTATTCTTTTGCATGTTTGTCACACAAAATGTTTCTGATCATCAAACACATTTAACCATTAGTCAAATATAACACAAGTAAACACAAAATGCAGTTTTTAAATGATGGTTTTTATTATTTAGGGAGAAAAAAAATCCAAACCTACATGGCCCTGTGTGAAAAGTAATTGCCCCTTGTTAAAAATAACCTAACTGTGGTGTATCACACCTGAGTTCAATTTCCGTAGCCCCCCCCAGGCCTGATTACTGCCACACCTGTTTCAATCAAGAAATCACTTAAATAGGAGCTGCCTGACACAGAGAAGTAGACCAAAAGCACCTCAAAAGCTAGACATCATGCCAAGATCCAAAGAAATTCAGGAACAAATGAGAACAGAAGTAATTGAGATCTATCAGTCTGGTAAAGGTTATAAAGCCATTTCTAAAGCTTTGGGACTCCAGCGAACCACAGTGAGAGCCATTATCCACAAATGGCAAAAACATGGAACAGTGATGAACCTTCCCAGGAGTGGCCGGCCGACCAAAATTACCCCAAGAGCGCAGAGACGACTCATCCGAGAGGTCACAAAAGACCCCAGGACAACGTCTAAAGAACTGCAGGCCTCACTTGCCTCAATTAAGGTCAGTGTTCACGACTCCACCATAAGAAAAAGACTGGGCAAAAACGGCCTGCATGGCAGATTTCCAAGACGCAAACCACTGTTAAGCAAAAAGAACATTAGGGCTCATCTCAATTTTGCTAAGAAACATCTCAATGATTGCCAAGACTTTTGGAAAAATACCTTGTGGACTGATGAGACAAAAGTTGAACTTTTTGGAAGGCAAATGTCCCGTTACACCTGGCGTAAAAGGAACTCAGCATTTCAGAAAAAGAACATCATACCAACAGTAAAATATGGTGGTGGTAGTGTGATGGTCTGGGGTTGTTTTGCTGCTTCAGGACCTGGAAGGCTTGCTGTGATAGATGGAACCATGAATTCTACTGTCTACCAAAAAATCCTGAAGGAGAATGTCCGGCCATCTGTTCGTCAACTCAAGCTGAAGCGATCTTGGGTGCTGCAACAGTTAGGTTATTTTTTAACAAGGGGGCAATTACTTTTTCACACAGGGCCATGTAGGTTTGGATTTTTTTTCTCCCTAAATAATAAAAAACATCATTTAAAAACTGCATTTTGTTTTTACTTGTATTATATTTGACTAATGGTTAAATGTTTTTGATGATCAGAAACATTTTGTGTGACAAACATGCAAAAGAATAAGAAATCAGGAAGGGGGCAAATAGTTTTTCACACCACTGCAGAACAAAGGTTAGTTTAAAAATTATAATGTAAGCTTTATATGCTTTCTAATAAAATATACATTATTTGATATTAAAGATTCTATCACTGTTAGAATAAAAATCTATTTACTTTGTGGTCCCTGGCCGGGCTCCAGGAGGACCGGAGGAGGGCTTGTGCCTCCTCCAGACTGCGAGGGGGCGTCCGTCCTGGTTATGTTGGGGGCCTCGGGTACAGGGCTTGGAAGCCCAGCCCTGTAGGGACCGTGGCCACCGCCAGGCGGCGCCCCAATGCCTGCATATCCCTGGAGCCCAGCACTTCCGCCACACCAGGAAGTGCTGGGGGGAAGACGACAGGGGACACCCGGACGGCTTCCGGGTGCACAGCCGGCACTTCCGCCACACTGGGGTGTGGATATGACTGATTGCCGGGAAGCAGCTGGAGCCCATCCGGGTTCCCATATAAGGGGCCGTCTCCCTCCAGTCAGCAGTGGATGTCGGGTGGAAGAGGACAGAGCTGGAGAGAGGACGGGAGGCGGCCAGGAGAGAGGCATAGAGACTGTGTGGCCTGGACAGTTGGGGGAACGGTGCAGAGGCACTAGGGGTTCACGTGAGCCAAATTGTACATATTCTTGTAAATAAACGGTGTGTGGTGAAACTATGATGTCCGTCTGCCTGTGTTCGGGTCCCAGTTCACAACGTTTAATAAACATGAGTGTAACATTATATTCATAAACCACAATACTGAATATGTTTGTTTTGATTTCAATTAGATGAGTCTCAATTACATACCACATCACAGTTTTTTGCTTATTGAATCTAACAGTTGTAAACAAAACACTGAACAGTGGTAAAAGAAGTTTTGGGGTCCTTGAGAGGAAATCCTTATTTATTTGTTATCATAGGTTGTCTTGGTGAGACAAAATGCCTCTGAACATGCACCAGTACACCAGTTCAGAATTATGCAGCAATCGTATTTGGAGCAAATGAGTCCAGAAATGAAAAAATGAGGTTATGTAGATCCAGGACAGGAAGGAGCAGATGTTATAGTGTATACAAGACAGTTCCCGTCTTTTTGGCCTGGAACATCCGGTGGCTTTCTGCTTTCCTATGAGTGCTTTTCCTGGTGTTAACTTTAATTCAGTCCCATAAAACCCAAAGAGGTATATTTCTCCAGCACCCCAGAGTCTATTTTGCAGCCATTTCCAAGCCTGGATAAATGGGGAGGTAAGGCATCAGTAAAGGCAAATGGCCATTAAAATCAGGCAAAAAATAGTAACCCCATATAAAAAGAAAAAGAAGAATAAGGTATATTTCTCCAGTAATTAACAGTTACAACAGAAAATTATTTATATATTTTGATATAATTTATATATATACATTACATTATATATTTTGATAATATTTTTTATTATTAATGTCTTAACAATATACATTTTTAAACAGGAAGGGAATTTACTGTCTAAGAATATCTCATTTTTAAATGCAAGGAAGATGGATAAGCCAATTGTTATCTGTTACATTTATGACTCTACTAAATCAGATAACAACCTCTGTTAAACGCTTCTATTAAATATTTTGAAAGGTAGGGAGGGGGAGAATTGAATTGAAAGTGGGTGTGAAGCAAGGGTGGGTAAGTCAGAAGAATTGTTTAAGATTGTATGAGCTCCAATATCAGAGGCAGGTCATCCTCCCAAGAATAAAGCCTGAACTAGAAAAGACAAGTAAATGTCTGACACTGGAAGTGAAGCAGATTTGAGAAGGCAGTTTAAGACTTAATTACTGGTGTATCCTTTCTATCTTATTTGTCTGAAATGGGAGAGGATCCTTACATGCAGTGACAAAACAGCTGAACTGCCTGAGCTGTTTCACTGGTGAATGCTGCTGGTCCAGGAAGTTTGTCAGGAGCTGTTGAGTCATAATAAGTAGAGGCTTGCATACTGCTCTCTGTCTCTGCCATATTCCGTCTCTCCGCTGTTCCATCCATATAGCTCTTTTGGTGGCCATATTAAGAGAGGCCGTGCTGCCTGCCATCCCGGACCACATCAGAACAGGGACCAATCAGCATAATAAGACTAAGAGACACCCAGTAGTCTATTATTATTACAGTCCAGTAGTCTGGAGACCAATGTTCAGGAATCAGTGACAAAGCTGAAGCTGCGCCAGGGCTGGATCTTTCAACAAGACAACGACCCGAAACACTGCTCAAAATCCACTAAGGCATTCATGCAGAGGAACAAGTACAACGTTCTGGAATGGCTCTCTCAGTCCCCAGACCTGAATATAATTGAAAATCTGTGTTGTGAGTTAAAGAGAGCTGTCCATGCTAGGAAGCCATCAAACCTGAATGAACTAGAGATGTTTTGTAAAGAGGAATGGTCCAAAATACCTTCAACCACAATCCAGACTCTCATTGGAACCTACAGGAAGCGTTTAGAGGCTGTAATTTCTGCAAAAGTCGGATGTACTAAATAATGATTTTATTTCTTTTTTGTGGTGCCCAAATTTATGCACCTGCCTGATTTTGTTTGAACAATTATTGCACACTTAAATGTAAATCCAATAAACTTCATTTCACTTCTCTAATATCACTGTGTGTTTCTCCTATATGATATATTTAACTGACAATTTTTATCGTTAACAACGAACGATTTATATAGGAAAATAATGACTATTAACAAGGTTGCCTAAACTTTTGCATCCCACTGTAACTATAATCGTAATAAAGGAACAAAAAAATAGTGGAGAACCTGCAAATTAAATAAAGGAAATGGGTACTTGAACAGTAAACTAAGTCTAAAATAGCTACACAATAACTACAGTATAACAATCGTAATAAACGAACAATAAAACAGTACAGAACCGCGAAGCAAGGAGAATAAAACAGCGGAGAAGCTGTGTAAAGGCTGCCTCTCAAAAAAACAGCAGAGCGCCTTATATGGGCAGGCAGTCAGCCAAAGAAGGGAATCAATAAATAACTATAATCGTAATAAAGGAAAAAAAAAATATCGGAGAGCCCGCGGATTAAATAAAGGAAATGGGTATCTGAACAGTAAACTAAGTCTAAAATATCTACACAATAACTATTACATTTGTAATAAACGAACAATAAAACAATAGAGAACCGCAAAGCAAGGAGAAAGGATGGACTTCAACCAATCAGATTTTGAGTTGGTGTCAGTAGGGCCCTTTAGCAGGCATACAGCAACGTAACCGTATTCAGACCCATTGATTGGATAGAAGCCGATATGAGGAAGTCTACGACGCCATTGAACGCATCATAAACTCTCCGAGCGAAAGATCGGCGCGTGCACTACGGACAACTCCATAGCAGGATTCTGGACAATATTATTCGCCAGATACAGACCAGATTTCAAGACCATAAAAACCTGATGTTTGTCACACTCCTCGAGCCCCAAAACTTTCGGGAATACAAGAAAAATTTCATGCATGCAGCCTTCTACACTTTAACACAACAGCCACGGAGCGCTTTTGGATCTGTCTCGGCTAAAAACGGAACTGACTGTAATGTAAGCTATGGATGATTTTGCAGGAAAATCTCCCACTGATCTCCTTGACTTCGTTTATCAGAAAAATCTGAATGAGAGCATGGGGCGGCTGTTCACATTGGTATATTTGGCAGTGAGCATTCCTGTGTACACTGCTTCTGTCGAGCGGACATTTTCAGCCGTAAAGCGAATTCAAACTTATGCCATGAATACCATAGGGCGAGTTCGCCTTTCACCATTAGCTTCGATGGGGATAGAAAGTGGGGTTTTGATGGAACTGAAGCGCTCCGATAATCCGTACAACAGAGTAATTGAACTGTTTTTGAGGAAAGAGAGGACGATGGATTTTGTTTACAAATAATCCAAATTTTTGGTGAGTAAAATGTTTCGATTTTCCTAAATGATATTGCATGTTTATGAGTTATTATTGATGTTTTTTATGTGTGTCGCGGCTGTGCCTGCAGTAGAAAGGAAGTTGTTCATCCCTGGTTTGTCTATAAAATAAAGGCATTTATTGTGGCTACAGGAGTATATATATATAGTCACAAGAATGAGACATACTCAGATAAAGGTTTGGGGCAGCCATATAATCTGGTTTCCTGGCTGCAAAATCGTTTTGTAGAAATACAGAGCACTGAAGTGCATACAACCAAGTCCAAAACAAGACTGAGGGAAAAGGGGGAAAGGGCAGGCTTTTAAAGGGGAAGACAGGAAGTGAGGTCATAAGGATCGGGCATGTGTTCATCGCTCATTGGATCAGGCCCGGATGTGAAATCAGGGGGGCCGGAGCTGGTAAGGTCTGTTTTCATTGGTTTGGTCCCGGAAGTGATGTCAAGAGAGCCAGGTGGAGTCTCCCAGGAATGGTCTACAGGGAAGTGAGAAAAAGAGTCAGTGCACTCTGCCACATCCCGGCATGCCTCCGAACTGCCTTCATTTAAGCCCTTTAGCTGCCTCCCATGTGCACGTGTGTGACAATATATATATATGTATATATATACAGTGGAACCTCGAGATACGAGTTTAATTTGTTCCAGCACTGAGCTTGTATAGCGAATTTCTCGTATCTAGAACAAACTTCCCCATTGAAAATAATGGAAATCCAGTTAATCCGTTCCGCACCCCCAAAAATATCAACATAAAAATCAATTTTCATAACAAATAACACTGATAAATAATATATACAAGTGGAACCTCAGTTTGCAAGTAACTTGGTTTACGAGTGTTTTGCAAGACAAGCTAAATTTTTTAATTAATTTTGACTTGACAAAACGAACGATGTCTTGCAATACAAGTAGTATGGATACACTTTGTCTGCAGAGCATCATGTGAGCATAACTGAGCTGATGGTTCTTCTCTCTCTTGTGCATCTCTCTCTCCTTATCTCTCTCGCTCGCTCACGCCGCGTCTCTCTCTCTCTCTCCTTATCTCTCTCGCTCGCGCACGCGTCTCTCTCTCTCTCCTTATCTCTCTTGTTTTCTCGCTCGTGCGCACCTTTCTCTCTCCTCTTGAGGGCAATCGTCTCCTATTCTCCGTCTGCATGTCCGCGATATTTTTGGATACGCTTATACAGCAAACTGATACAGTGAAACAATGAAATCACAAGCGCACAAACGCGTAGATCCTCACGCTACTGGAGAACAAGGAACACTGAGTGAGCTGACGGATAGGCAGCGTCAGCTTGGGTAAATCCCCGAGTCAAGGCAGATCGGGAAACGCGTCACGCATAAACAGCCTGGCTCGTGGCTCGTTACACGAGCCAATGCTCGTATTTAGATCCAAATTTTTCGCTCATACTTTCCTCTTATCTTGAATTTCTTGTATACAGAGGTGATCGTATCTAGAGGTTCCACTGTGTAGATATATATATATATATATATATATATAATATACTAGCAAAATAACCGCACTTCGCAGCGGCGAAGTACTACCTTAAAATTTTTATTAAGAAGAAAATTAAACCTTTTTAAACTGTGGGAAAATATACCAATAATTATTTGTTAAGGATCTCTTTGTATACCACATTATGAGTTCGGCCCTCCGGTTGTAATATGACCAGGCTGTGCGCCAAGCTTACTCTTGAGCATGCAACGTACAGTTGGCCATGTGAACAGTAATCTTGTTTCAAATCTCACAGCTTGAATTGCTGCTGTCATAATCGGTTTGAGTTTCATAGTTTGTTTTAATTACGATAGTATTTGTAGGACTTGTGTTGAAGAGACATTCGGCATCTGTCAAGCATTGTAAGTATACAACCAGTTTCATCGATAACTTCACATCCAGCTTTTGAGAGTTTAAACATTTATAAACATCAAAGTGTCCACTAATGAAATCGTCACCTGTGAATCTAAGATGTTTAAGAGGCATTGGCGGTTGTCCAAAGGTATAAAATATTTGGCCATTTTGGTACACTTGAAAGCGACAAACTCACATGCAGAACCATAGGTGAAGGGCTTAAGCATTAAGTGCTCCTGTATAGTATAATTATCTCTTGTACCGTCATCAGTCCACACCTTGAACCTTTCCCAGTCATTCAATACATAAGACACATATGTTCCTCCGGATATCAAGAGTGAGCCTGATATGGCCATGCAATATATAACAAAGAGAATGGAAAAGGCAGGTGCCATCTCCGGGCATGGAAACCACTCGGTAATTGACAGTTCTTTGATCGATGGTGATCACCTCGATAGACATGTTAATGCCGGTACGGTTTGAATGATAAAGGAAATGGGTGCAGGGAGACGTGAATCCTGTGGCGAAGCAAGGAGACGGCCTTATATAGGCAGGCAGCCAACAACGTGGAAGGCGTTGGGATGGGGGACCCAACGCCGCCTCACACGGTGACCGAGCTGCAGGCTATGGACGTATATATGTACGTAAGTAGGATTCAGTTAGCGTTGGGAACCCGCGTACCAAATTTCTTGAAGATGGTCCCATAAGTAACAAAGACCGTTAAAAAGTTCAATATGGCGGCCGACAGTGGCATCATACCACCGAAATAATTACCAAATTTCAGCCTGTCTTATTATATATAGTATATATAATATATATATAATATATATTATATATAATATATATATTATGTATATATTACATATATATCTATACTAATAAAAGGCAAAGCCCTCACTGACTCACTCATTCACTGACACTGACTCATCACTAATTCTCCAACTTCCCGTGTAGGTAGGAGGCTGAAATTTGGCAGGCTCATTCCTTACAGCTTACTTACAAAAGTTAAGCAGGTTTCATTTCGAAATTCTACGCGTAATGGTCATAACTGGAAGCTATTTTTCTCCATATACTGTAATGGAGTTGAGCTCGATGGCCGTGGTGGGCTGAGTTTCGTGTGACATCATCATGCCTCCCACATAATCACATGAACTGTCAATGCAGTACGTAGAAAACAAGGAAGAGCTCTAAAAAGCGCTGAAGAAAACATGCATTATACAATTGAGAAGGCAGCGAAACAATAAGAAGCAAGCGACTGACACATACAACCATATTCATGAGTGCAGCTACTCGGAAACAAAGCACGGTGTAAACCTAAAGTTTAAATTAAGTTCATAGACAGGCTGCCGCTGGCGTTTATCATGCCCACGGCTAATGCGGGATACAAGTTTAATGAGAGGACGCAGGATATAAGCGAGTTTTGATCACTTTGTAACTAAGTTAAAATTGCTGTTGAAGGGCTGTGCTTATGCAAATTCCGAAAGACTATCTTGGTGGGGGGATTGACAGTTAAGGCGGGTGGGTGAGTCACGTCATCATCTCCCCTCCCATTCACCTCATTTCGCTCTGAGGTGAGCTCCGCAGCTAACGCAGTCTTGCGGAACCAACTTTGTGACGCTACCACCAAATACTCACAGAAAAATCCACAAGTTAATACACACGCTGTCTCTAGAGTTTCTCCACACTCTGAATCCTCCAGGCACTACTTACAAAAGGTTACATTGACAATCGTGTTACGTTATTTTTAAAATGTTTCCTTTTCTTAGCACAAGCACAGCTGAGAAGCTTCGATGCATGTGCTCCATAATGCGTTAAAAAATAGCGCATTTAATCACACTTTGCATTCCAAGTAAAGGGGAACTTCTCTAAATGCATGATTTCCTGGTACACCGATTACATTGATCAGCGCTTCCTGATTCATTTTACCCTCCCACCCCCTTGGTTTGAGAAGAAGTATGAAAAAATATGAGGTTAACACAGAAAAACAGATCACCAATTGAAGCTTTATGACTAATGGATACTTTATTCGCCATCAATAATTGTTTTGGTAAAGCCATACTCAGTGTAATCTCCCTTTCATTTTATAATTTTTTCGCGACTAGCCATGATTAAATGAATGGTAAAAAAGTAAGAGCGAAGAGAGGGTGACTTATTCAGACAGGCAGGCGACAGCTCAATAGCTCAAATTTGGATATAAGTAGATTCTATTTAGTCGCCAGAAATATCTTTGGTAGGAATGGAAGTTGAATTTAGTCTTTAAATTTCTATGGTGAAGAAAAATTTATGCAATGATGACTAAATGTAACTTACATTCCTACTAAACATACTTTTGTCGACTAAATAAAAATTACTTATGTTTAAAATTTAAATAGAACTTGAACAGATACGATAGTTCATAATACCCATGCAGCACTAAGTGCACATAAGAGGAAGAGTCATCCGTTTTTTTTTCATTTTTCTTCCTCGATGGATTCTGGCACCCCCAGCAACAGCTGCTTGCACCCCAAAGGAGATGTATATATATATATATATATATATATATATATATATATATATACACACATATATATATATATATATATATACTGTATATACTAGCAAAATAGAACTTGAACAGATACGATAGTTCATAATACCCACGCAGAACTAAGTGCACGTAAGAGCAAGAGTCATCCGTTTTAACAAGCAGCGTATTGCACTGACACGAAATAGCCTGCCCATTTAATTATTTCGGAATGGATAGATAAATTAACATTTTGTACAAATAATGTTTTTAATTTTTCTTCCTCGATGGATTCTGGCAACCCCAGCAAAAGCTGCTTGCACCCCAAAGTACTGTATATATATATATATATATATATATAGATATAGATAGATAGATATATATATATATATATATATATAGATATAGATAGATAGATATATATAGATATATAGATATTTACAGATATATATATATATGTATATATATGTGTGTGTATATGTAGACATGTATGTGTGTATACATATATATATATATATATATTGTAAAAGATGTAGAAGGACACAACATAAAGGTTTGGGGTTTTCCGGCCCCGTATATTGTAGACGATCCACAATAAAAAAAGAAAAAGCAGGTCAAAACATAAACTAAACAGTTCATATGCGCGATGCCGAATCATGGCGTCGGCGGCCATTTTATGAAGGAGGAGCCGGAAGTGGAGGAATGCTGGGAAGGAACCATGAGGGAGGATGGGATCGATGACGTCAGGAAAAGATGGAGGAGGAAGGGCGGAAGTAACGCACTTTGGGCAAATCCGGCTTATGGTGGCGGAGCGTCTTTTTTCCTAAAAGAAATCAGAGGGAGAAAGTTAGTACCCCGCCATTCCCTGCCAGCGAATGTCTTCCCAGGTGTGTTAAGATCCTTCCACGGTCTCCCACTTGCGCGTGCGTGACAATATATCTATACTAATAAAAGGCAAAGCCCTCACTCACTCACTCACTCACTCACACACTAATTCTCCAACTTCCCGTGTGGGTGGAAGGCTGAAATTTGGCAGGTTCATTCCTTACAGCTTCCTTACAAAAGTTGGGCAGGTTTTATTTTGAAATTCTACGCGTAATGGTCATAACTGGAAGCTGTTTTTCTCCATTTACTGTAATGGACATGTACTTGAACGCCGTGGGGGCGGAGTTTCGTGTGACATCATCACGCCTCCCATGTAATCACGCAGTACATAGAAAACCAGGAAGACCTCCAAAAAGCGCTGAAGAAAACATGCATTATATAATTGAGAAGGCAGCGAAACAATAAGAAGCGAGCGACTGACATATACAACCATATTCATGAGTTCTGCTACTTCAGAAACAAAGCACGATGTAAACCTAAACGCCGCTGGCGTTTGTAATTTAGTGCCTGCCCATATAAGGCCGTCCGTCAGCGGCAATCCAATAGCAAACTGCCACTAAATATTCACGGGTGAAGGACTGTGCTTATGCAGAGGAAGATGAGATGGTCAGGGTGGTGTTTGACACAAACTCAGCGAAACTGCGAGAGAAAGTTTTAAGTGCCAGGACTTCGGTAACATTAAATACAGCCATGGACATAGCACGAGATGGCACCAGCACAGCTGGGAACCTTCGATGCATGTACACCGAGCGGCTCAAGTGAACTGACGCAGTGCACAGACAAAAAGCAACAGTTCCAAAGAGCGCTGAACAAAAACACAATTACACAATTGAAAAGGCAGCAAAAAATACGAAGCGTCTGATACATACAAGCATATTCATAAATGCATCTACTGCGGAAACAAAGCACACGGTGGAAAAAGTCAATGTCCCGCTAAAGGAAGACAGTGTAAAAAAAAACCTGTGCATGCAGTGTGTCACGTCTCAGATAAAGAGGAAGACGAGCTGTTTATTGATGCAGTAAGAAACGAATCGATGAATGAAACCTCTTATCTTTACAACAATTGACAAACACGGAATGTAACTTGAACACAACACATCCTACAAATGCGAACCTGATTGAAAGAAATAATGATAATCAAATCCTTGATGACAGCAACACTCAGTAACACTCACAAAACAAATACTGTATATTGACAGTCATGTTACGTTATTTTTAAAATGTTCCCTTTTCTTTTCATAGCTTTTTAACACACTACTTCTCCGCTGCGATACGCGGGTATATATATATATATATGTATATATATATATATATATATATACCCCGATCTACATACTCGATGGATACTTTATTCGCCATCAATGATTGTTTTGGTAAAGCCATACTCAGTGTATTCATTAGATGAACGGTAAAAAAGTAAGAGCGAGGGGAGGATGACTTATTGAGGCATGTAGGCAAAACCACAATAGCACGCGGGCTCGATGTACGAAAAAATATATCTTTTCAAGTTCTATTTAGTCCATATGTGTCAAACTAAAGGGCGGGCCACATCCGCCCGGCGTGTAATTATATCCGTCCCGAGATCATTTTATATACTGTATTATTGTTATTAATGGCCCGGTATATGAAGCGCTGGTAACACAATAAACTACAGATCCCATAATGCAGCGCTTCAGCTGCCTTGCCGAACACTTACCGCGTTAATCAAGTCTAGCTTATGATACTGCAAGTTATTGCGAAGCTAGCTCACACGATGCTGAAGAGAAAAGTTGATTCTGAAAATAGAGCCTTTAAAAACCGATGGGAGGCTGATTATATGTTTACTGACATTGCCGGTAAACCCGTGTGTCTCATTTGTGGAGCTAATGTGGCTGTAAATACAGAATTTAATCTTTACAACGACTAACAAACACAGAATGTAACTTGAACACAACACATTGTACAAATACGACCCTGATTGAAACAAATATTGATAATCGAATCCTTGATCACAGCAACACTCACAAAACAATTACTGTATATTGACAATCATGTTACATTATTTTTAAAATGTTCCCTTTTCTTTTTCATAGCTTCTTTAACACACTACGTCTCCGCTGCGAATATATATATATACCCCGATCTACATACTCTCAAATAGATCAGCCACACACTGTGGTGCAATTGTAGAGGCTTCGCCTCTATCGCCTACATTCGAGGTTTGATTTCCGAAAGGGGATGTACTGAGTATGTACGCGTGCTTCCCGATTCATTTTACCCTCGCATCTCCTTGGTTTGAGATGTATGAAAAAATATGAGGTTAACGCAGAATCATGTTACGTTATTTTTAAAATCTTTCCTATTCTTAGCACAAGCACAGCTGAGAAGCTTCGATGCATGTACTCCATAACAAAAAATAACGCATTTAATCACACTTTCAATTCCAAGCAAAGGGGAACTTTTGTCAATGCATGATTTCCTGTTACATCGATTACACTGATACACACATCACAGCTACAAAAATGTTACACTCGAAATGAAGCGTGTTCCTACGACTGATCGGAGGAAAATTTAATTTAAAAAAACTACCCGAGCGAAGCCTTGATAAAAGCATGGTTTTGTGCACACTGAAAAGCAAGCAAAATTAGATGCATTACAGAAAGCGGACTTTGTGGCTCTTACTGGGGATCATTGGACTTCCGTGACCGTTAGTAATTCTAATTACATCTAATTACAAAATGTTCAATGATCACACTGTTTTAGCCTAATGTACAAAATAATTTTGGCTAAGGTTACTCAGAGTTTAAAGATTAAGTTGGTCAAATTACCTTTTATGTTTCTGACTTATTTTTTTAAGAAGAAAAACTGCACTTTATGTTGAAATTTTGGTTATTATTATTTAAAGACAATACCATTCTGAAAATGTACTTAAAGTACTTAAACTACCACTTTATTTTTAAGTCTGCCCAATTTTAACCAGGGATGATATTTTTATTTCTGTTTTGAATTCAAATGCAGTTTAAAAGCATTTTTTTTTCAGAAATTAAAAGAGGTTGAGTTTACAATATTCATGTCCATGTCTATTATTTGATTCTGTCGCCCACTAAAACCCTTTTAAATTAAAAAAACACATTTGTGATTTGGGGCAAATTTACGTGTGCGATTACATACGATTAATCAAGATTAATTATTACACAGCCTCTAATTAATTGGATTAATTTTTTTAATCGAGTCCCACCCCTAATATATATATGTAGATATATATGTAGATTTGTATATATATATGTGTATATACAGTATATATGTAGATATGTATATGTGTATATATGTATATATGTGTGTTTGTGTGTATATATATATGTGTATATGTATATATATGTGTGTGTGTGTGTATATATATATTGTAACGACCCGGCAGCAATCGCTGGCGGAGTGACGCCGTATGGGTAATTTATGTAAATAGTTTGTGGGGAATTTATGGGTAATTTATGTAAAGCTTATTGTTGTGTCGAAATTAACTTAGTAACCTAATTGTCTTTCTTGTTGTAAGTGTTGTATGTGTTTGTGCTCAATGGGTGGGGTGGGTTGGGTTATCGCCGTCCGGGGTTGTTGTTATTGTAAATAGTCACCATCATTGAGAAAGATGGCTCTGTAAATGACCTTGACAATGGCTATACAATGAGTTTTAAGCTTTGTTTTACTGGCTATCTGTTAATAAAAAGATACAACAGGACAGAGCTGTATCATTGCTAAGATTCTATCTAAGCAATTATTGCCGAGACACTCGGAGTCGTGCGGTGTATGGGACACGAGTGCTCGTTATATAAAGAGCTGGGTGCAGCTGCGTGCATAGCGCTGGCAATCCACTAGCTGACAGCTTGGGAGAGGTGCACGGCAGAGTTCGGCTCTAAAATCTTTAAAGACTCCACCATGGGTCGCTACAATATATATATATATGTGTATATATGTATATATATTTATATGTATATGTATATATATATGTATATATATATGATGTGTATATATATGTTTATATATATGTGTGTGTGTGTGTGAGTGTATATATATATATGCCAGCAACACTCATGACAATGACAAAACAATTATATTGTCAATTATGTTACGTTATTATTAAAATGTTTCCTTTTCTTTTACTTCTCTGCTGCCAAACGCGGGTATTTTGCTATGTGTATATATATATATATATATATATATAGAGAGAGAGAGAGAGAGAGATATGACAACAACACTCATATCAATGACAAAACAATTACATTAACAATCATGTTACGTTATTTTTAAAATATTTCCTTTTCTTTTTCATAACTTCTTTAACACACTACTTCTCCGCTGCGAAGCGCGGGTATTCTGCTAGGATATATATATATATATGACAGCAACACTCATGACAATGACAAAACAATTACATTGTCAATCATGTTACGTTATTATTAAAATGTTTACTTTTCTATTTCATTATTTCTTTAACACACTACTTCACTGCGAAGCTCGGGTATTTTGCTAGTATATACTGTATATGTATATATATATATATATATATATATATATATATATATATATATATCTCCTTTGGGGTGCAAGCAGCTGTTGCTGGGGGTGCCAGAATCCATCGAGGAAGAAAAATGAAAAAAAAAACGGATGACTCTTCCTCTTACGTGCACTTAGTGCTGCATGGGTATTATGAAGTATCGCATCTGTTCAAGTTCTATTTAAATTTTAAATATAAGTAATTTTTATTTAGTGGACAGAAATATGTCTGGTAGGAATGAAAGGTAAATTTAGTCAGCATTGCATACATTTTTCTTCACCATAGAAATTGAAAGAGTAAATTCAACTTACATTCCTACCAAAGATATTTCTGTCGACTAAATAGAACCTACTTATATCCAAATTCGAGCTATTGAGCTGTCGCCTGCCTGACTGGATATGTCACCCTCGCTTTCGCTCTTACTTTTTTACCGTTCATTTAATCCCATCGTCCTCTGCGGGAGTTAATACAGTTAACGTGGAGGACGTGGAGGCAGAAGCCCCTGCTGTTGAGGTCGTGCAAGACCCGATTCAAACTTTAACTTCACAATTCCTTTTAACACCTTCATCCTTTAAAAGAGAACAGTGGAACGATTTGCTAGGAATTTGCTAGGAATGCTATAGTGTCCACCGAGGGTTATACAACTCTGGATCCCATGCCACCAACGCCGTTCTTTGTTATTAAAAATGATTTGTTATATACAGTGGCAGACCACGGGGGTGAAGTGCGAGCATCGTTGTTAATCCCACGCACTTTTCGGCGACAAGTGTGTGAGTTGGCACTTGCTCACCTTCTAGGAGCCCATTTAGGCTCCGATAAAATTTTAGGGAGGATAAAACTCCGATTTTATTGGCCAGGAATAAATGAGGAGGTCCGCCGATTTTGCGCTTCCTGCCTGGAGTGTCAACTTCGCCAGATTCCAAGACGGACTCAAGCTCCTCTTGTTCCCCTTCCCCTTATTGATATCCCATTTGAAAGAGTCGGAATCGATCTCGTAGGACCTTTAGAACCGTCGTTAAAAGGATTTAAATATATTTTGGTGTTAGTTGATTATGCCACTCGCTTTCCAGAAGCTGTCAAATTGCGCTCAGCTAATACAAAAAACATCGCACAGGAATTAGTATGGATATTCGCTCATGTGGGGATCCCCAAAGAGGTTTTAACAGACCAAGGGACTCCTTTCACTTTGGAGACATTCAGGGAGATAGCCAAATTACTCCGTATAAAACATCTGAAAATGTCAGTCTATCATCCCCAAACTGACGGGCTGGTAGAGTGTTTTAATCAAACCTTGAAACAGATGTTACGTAAGGTAGTTAACGAGGATGGAAGAAACTGGGATCAGTTGCTTCCCCTCGTTTTGTTTGCTTACCGGGAAGTCCCGCAGACCTCTACAGGTTTCTCTCCTTTTGAATTATTGTATGGGAGACAACCCAGAGGGCTTTTGGATACGTTAAAAGAAGGATGGGAATAGGAGGTCCTCCCTACTTCAAATATTCTTAAATATATCGCGCAATTACGCGATAGACTTGAGAAAATTAGACATATTTTAAAAGACAATTTAGAAAAAGCACAAGCAGCGCAGTCTCGTTACTATAATAGAAACACCACCATTCAGGAGTTCGTCCCGGGGTGATCGTGTAATGGTGGTCGTCCCAACCTCCCATTCAAATTTATTAGGACATTGGCAAGGCCCCTATGAAATAAAGGAAAGAAAAGGACTCGTGGACTATTTGGTTAAACAACCTAACCGAGTGAACGAGTATATCACATAAATCTGCTGAAACCGTGGAAGGACAGGGACATCGATCCCTCCTCCGGACAACCTCGTTCTCTTTTCACGTCATGTGTACATCTTAATTTTGGTCCTGATTTGACATCCGAACAACGACAAGATCTCGAACGGGCTATCCTGTCTGTCCCTAAAGTTGTGGACAAAACTCCTGGACGTACTGTGTTGATTGTTCATGACATTATTACGGACCCTGGAGTGATTGTCAGAGAGAGACCTTACAGGCTCCCGGAGGCAAAGAAAGCGGAAGTGGAATTGGAAATTAGACGAATGCTGGAACTAGGGGTTATTGAAGAAAGCTATAGTTCTTGGTCTAGTCCAATTGTCTTAGTTTCTAAACCTGATGGCTCGTGGAGGTTTTGCAACGACTTCCGACGACTTAATCAGGTCTCTAAATTCGATGCGTATCCCATGCCGCGAGTGGATGATTTACTTGATCAGTTAGGGAACGCTCGATTCCTAACTACTCTTGACATGACTAAAGGGTATTGGCAAGTTCCCTTAACGGACTCCGCTAAAGAAAAAAACGCTTTTAGTACACCCAGTGGACATTGGCAATACAGGGTTCTTCCTTTTGGTTTGCACAGGGCACCAGCTACTTTTCAACGTCTGGTGGACACACTGCTACGGCCCCACAATTCCTATAGTGCTGCCTACTTGGATGATGTAGTCATTTATTCCGGCACGTGGAAGGATCATGTATTGCAGGTTAAAACAGTGCTCTCCACACTAGCGTCAGCAGGACTTCACATTAACCCGAAGAAATGTTTCTTCGGATTGAAGGAAGCCAAATATTTAGGCTACGTGGTAGGTTGGGGTGTTGTTAAACCACACTGTAATAAAATTGATGCCATCATGAATTGGCCCCATCCGATGAATAAGCGGCAGGTTCAAGCATTTTTAGGGCTGGCGGGTTACTATCGCCGTTTTGTACCGCATTTCTCTGAAATTGCTTCGCCCTTAACTAATTTAACAAGGAAACAAGTGCCTTTAAAAGTGGTATGGGACGATTCGGTTGACAAAGCATTCTGTGACCTAAAGTTGGCCCTTACGTCAGCACCTGTGTTGAAATCCCCTAATTTTTCTATTCCTTTTATTCTCCAGACTGACGCATCGGCCACAGGATTGGGTGCCGTGCTGAGCCAATGCATCGACGGTGCTGAACACCCCGTTATGTACCTTAGCCGGAAATTGTTGGAACGGGAGACCAAGTATGCTGCGGTGGAGCGAGAAGCCTTGGCGATCAAGTGGGCTATCACGTCTTTAAGGTACTACCTATTGGGAGGCGAGTTTACTCTGGTAACGGATCATGCCGCTTTACAGTGGATGTCCCTTCATCATGAGTCTAACCCGCGCATCACTAGGTGGTTCTTGGATTTACAACCTTATCGTTTTAGTGTCATTTATCGTAGGGGTTCCTTGCAAGCCAACGCAGATGCTCTCTCTCGTGTCCACGACCTTGCGGTGCAGGTCGCCCGACCTGAGGGGTCTGGGCTGAGTGGGGGGTCATGTCACCCATGTGTGATTAGGAGGCAGTCAAAGAGCCTAAAGGTGAGTAAAACATCGCAAGATAAGGGGTTGTCACGTGGTGCTTACCTGAACTCTCTTTCATCAACAGAAAACAAGAAGAGAAATAATCCAGCAACTTCCAGGTTCCAAAATGGCCGCAATGACATTGTTTCCGGTTCCTGCTGCAATGCCAACCATTTCCTGTCACATGTTTTGTTCTACTATATAACCGCCATTTTGTATCAGTAAATTCATTCATTGTACTTTCAAGACTTTGAATCACTGCATTTTCTCATATTGTCTGGACGACAATATACGGGGACGGTCCCCAAAACTTTATTTTTATATTTGTGAGGTTTATTCTACCACAATATATATATCTATCTATCTATATATATATATCTGTATATCTATATATATATATATATATATATACTTTGGGGTGCGAGCAGCTGTTGCTGGGGGTGCCAGAATCCATCGAGGAAGAAAAATTAAAAACATTATTTGTACAAAATGTTAATTTATCTATCCATTCCTAAATAATTAAATGGGCAGGCTATTTCGTGTCAGTGCAATACGCTGCTTGTTAAAACGGATGAATCCTGATCTTACGTGCACTTAGTGCTGCGTGGGTATTATGAACTATCGTATCTGTTCAAGTTCTATTTAAATTTTAAACATAAGTAATTTTTATTTAGTCAACAGAAATATGTTTAGTAGGAATGTAAGTTAAATTTAGTCATCATTGCATAAATTTTTCTTCACCATAGTAATTTAAAGACTAAATTCAACTTCCATTCCTACCAAAGATATTTCTGGCGACTAAATAGAACCTACTTATATCCAAATTCGAGCTATTGAGCTGTCAACTGCCTGCCTGAATAAGTCACCCTCGCTTCACTCTTACTTTTTTACCGCTCATTTAATCATGGCTAGTGGCGGAAAAATTATAAAATGGAAGGGGGATTACACTAAGTATGGCTTTACCAAAACAATTTTTGATGGCGAATAAAGTATCCATTATTCATAAAGCTTCAATTGGTGATCTGCTTTTCTGCGTTAACCTCATATTTTTTCATACTTCTCAAACCAAGGGGGTGGGAGGGTAAAATGAATCGGGAAGCGCTGATCAATGTAATCGGTGTACCAGGAAATCATTCATTGAGAGAAGTTCCCCTTTGCTTGGAATGCAAAGTGTGAATAAATGCGTTATTTTTTAACGCGTTATGGAGCACATGCATCAAAGCTTCTCAGCTGTGCTTGTGCTAAGAAAAGGAAACATTTAAAAATAACGTAACATGATTGTCAATGTAACCTTTTGTAAGTAGTGCCTGGAGGATTCAGAGTGTGGAGAAACTGTAGAGGATAAAATGAATCGGGAAGCGCTGATCAATGTAATCGGTGTACCAGGAAATCATGCATTGAGAGAAGTTCCCCTTTGCTTGGAATGCAAAGTGTGATTAAATGCGTTATTTTTAACGCGTTATGGAGCACATGCATCAAAGCTTCTCAGCTGTGCTTGTGCTAAGAAAAGGAAACATTTTAAAAATAATGTAACACGATTGTCAATGTAACCTTTTGTAAGTAGTGCCTGGAGGAATCAGAGTGTGGAGAAACTCTAGAGACAGCGGGTGTATTAACTTGTGGATTTTTCTGTGAGTATTTGGTGGCAGCGTCACAAAGTTGGTTCCGCAAGATTGCGTTAGCTGCGGAGCTCAGCTCAGAGCGAAATGAGGTGAATGGAAGGGGAGATGATGACGTGACTCCCCCATCCGCCTTAACTGTCAATCCCCCCACAAAGACAGTCTTTCGGAATTTGCATAAGCACAGCCCTTCAACAGCAATTTTAACTTAGTTACAAAGTGATCAAAACTCTCGTTTATATCCTGCGTCCTCTCATTAAACTTGTATCCCGAATTACCCATGGGCATGACAAACGCCAGTGGCAGCCTGTCTATGAACTTAATTTAAACTTTAGGTTTACACCGTGCTTTGTTTCCGAAGTAGCTGCACTCATGAATATGGTTGTATGTGTCAGTCGCTCGCTTCTTATTGTTTCGCTGCCTTCTCAATTGTATAATGCATGTTTTCTTCAGCGCTTTTTGGAGCTCTTCCTGGTTTTCTACGTACTGTGTTGACAGTTCACGTGATTACGTGGGAGGCGTGATGATGTCACACGAAACTCCGCCCCTCACGGCTATCAAGCTCAACTCCATTACAGTATATGGAGAAAAATAGCTTCCAGTTATGACCATTACATGTAGAATTTCGAAATGAAGCCTGCCCAACTTTTGTAAGTAAGCTGTAAGGAATGAGTTTGCCAAATTTCAGCCTTCTACCTACACGGGAAGTTGGAAATTAATGATGAGTCAGTGAGTGAGTGAGTGAGGGCTTTGCCTTTTATTAGTATAGATATATATATATACATATAGATATAGATATAAATATATATATAGATATGACAACACTCATATAAATGACAAAACAATTACATTAACAATCATGTTACGTTATTTTTAAAAATTTTTCCTTTTCTTTTTTATAACTTCTTTAACACACTACTTCTCCGCTGCGAAGCGCGGGTATTCTGCTAGTAAAGAGTATAAAGGGGAGAATAGGGTCACCCTAGGATCCTATCATAACAAAACTGCAGTATATTTTTATTTCTAAAAATATTAACTCACTAATATAAAAAAATTAAATAAATTAAATGTTAATTATTTGAGGAGCAATCACAGATTATGGAGTAGCCAAGTATTGCTATTCACAGTTGTACAAGTTGCCTTAATAGTCATCTTATCTATAGTGGCAAAAAAGAAAAAAAATTTAAGAGTTTTGAAAAAAATCAAGAAATGTTTTCATTCATATTTAGGTGTATTTTGTTATGCCAAAAAAGGTGCTCTCCATGTGCAGTGATCCAGGTGAGATCAATATAATGGTAATAATAGTTTGCAACTAGGAAATTAACATGTAAAGATTTTGGCCATGATGTGGTTAAGCAACAGGCAAAGATCAAAACTGGGAGACAAAGGACATAAGTAAGCAAAGTCCAAGACCATACCTGAATCAAAGTGAAAGGAAGAGAGCAAGAAGTCCTAACACTGAAATCTGTACAGAATAGCTTTTTATCTTCTATTGACACTACCACTAAGAAACAAGGTTAAAGGTTGTGTGTGTGTGGTTTTTTTTCCCCCATAAAGAGGAGTAATTGATACCAGGAGCTGTGTACTGCCATGTTTTATAGGGTGGGCATGATGACAGACTGACATGTAACTTCCATGTCACATGACTGGCAATAGGCATAATGATTGTAAGCAATATGGTCACAGCAGTGCAGAAATAACTACAAAGTGGCAGTACCCATCTAATAAAAAACACAAAATGGTGGCATTAAAATGATAAAATTTCTCTAATTTAGCCAGGGTTTAAATTCTTGTTTTATGATTGTTTTGTTCATTTTTGATTATTTTATTTATGTTAATGTTACCTTTGCTAATTATTTGCATTATTCTTTGTTTTTAAATAAAACTCTAAGCTTTTTTATGTGACTTGTGTTTTATGGATAGTTAGGAGGCAGTATCACTTGCTCATCACCGTCTGGCATTGCCTTCAGTCCTGTAAAAGCAGAAGGTTTCCCAGAACTTCTGGAAGTTCATTCAAATGCGCTAAGGAGTCACTGAGAGTTCATTGTGTCCTTTGCTTATGCTTCTTATGATTATTGGATTTTTGACTTTATGCTCTGTTTTTGACTTTGTTTCTGAATCCCTTATTGGGACTTTGTTTGCTTGGATTGTCTTGTGTTTCAGGCACCTCCTTTTGCCTATTTGTGATGCACAGAGCTTGCTTTTTGGTCAAAGAATTCTTTTGATAATTCAATCTTTTTATTTTAAAATATTCTTTGTGGCCCTCTGTGTTGCTAGTTGTTTTGTTTTGTCTTATGCAATGGAAAAATGGGACCTTTTCTTAAAGGGGGCTGGGTGTGAGGTGTGCAGTCTTCAGTCAACCAAAGACATCCTCATGGATAACCAGATAGATGTTGTTCTTCCAGGCATTTACTGTCAAGGTGCTGCAGCATTACAGTTTTGGACATATTTGTATCAAACTCAAAACCTCAGACATGATATGTGTAGTCATGACCCATGGCCGTTGGACTCTCAGCATGCCCAGGCCCAAAATACTTATTGTACATGGCAGAAGTTGAGGCAGGACCTCAGCAACACTGGTTTTAAATGCATACACTATGATGAAGTTTAGAGTGTTTTGTAGTACTCCAATCCAGCAAAACTCAGAGGTAATTAAATTCCAGCTCATGGTCCTCCTCTACTACTACCATAATAGCCCTTTCATTCAAGACTATTGAAGTATGAAGATCATTTTGAAGTTGCTAGAGGTTACGTGGTAGCTTACTGCTTGTAAGAACGTGTGGAACCATAGGACAAGGTGTAACATCTGCTAGTAGCTCAAGGTTGCACCGAGTAAATTATGTGTTGAACACAATAAGATATTGAGTCCAGACCTTGGTAGATTTTAGGTCTTCTATTAATACTATGAAGACCATTCTGATGTTTGAAGTTGACTGCTTTTCAAAGTTGATTGAGTTTTTAACCTTCTCAGGTGTGAAAACCCAGAAGATCTGCTCCCTCTTGAAAAATGAAATCACTAGCTCTGTCCTCAAAAGTTTTCATGTCACATGTGAAGTGAATTAGAAACTAAACACAGCTCATCATTGCCAGTGTATCCTAATGGAAAGTGTGAACAGGACACTGATGACAATGATTTCTTCCTATATGAGTGATTGCCATCTGGAGTAGAAGAAGTTGATCTCCTTTGAGTTCCTGCATATTAAAACATCCATAATCGATGGCAAAGCAGGAATGTTTAGGTAACGTTAGAGAGTGTGACATCAGTGGCAGAAAGTGCACTATGTTGCGAGAGGTCTGGTTTGCACTAGGACTCACCATCTCTATGCTGCTTCATGAAAATTCTCCATCAAGCGCGCACATAAATGAATAGGACCAAATACACTATTAAAATAACTCAGAATAAACCATTTTCACAAGTGAAAAAGCTACGATAGTTGGCATGCAAGTGGCAAGCATTAAGCCATATTTTAATCCACTCTTCTAGGTGTGATTACATAAACAGTCAAGGAGAGGTAGAATGAGGAACAGGAGAAATAATGGAGTCAGAAATCAAAATGGGGGTCAAAACCAGAAGTCAAGAAAGAGAATGAGCCACCAGTAGTATATAAGATATACTATGTCAGAGTGACAGTCAGCCAATCAGAATAGAGAGAGAGTGGTTAGGGGCAGGTGCTGATACAGTACATTGCCACAACCATCACATTGCAAACCAACTCAGGATCGCAGATTAGGACGCGAGTGAAGTGATGCGATGGGTGACACCTCAGCACCACACTAGTTCAGATGGAATGGAGCCAATGTGAGGTTTTTAATGGTGGCTGGAATGCCAATTCTGCCACAACCCCACAGGTTTTTCCCTGCAGGTTGGAGGGAGCGTTCAAAAAAGTGACAAGTGCCCTCCCCATTTTTGACCTATTAGTAAACAAAGATTTAAATGTCCCCTACCCATTCATGACATCCACAGCTATTGGGATTCTGTTTTTTTTTTCTTCTTCATTACCCCTTTTTGATTGTTTTTCCTTTATGATTTCAAACTGTTATATGTCAGTGTGCCCGAAAACTCTTGTTAGTAATATGGCTGCTGTATATTCACTAGGGACAGAGCTCTTTTATTCTTCCCTTACTATGGTAATGTTAAATAATTTGAGTATGTTGTCCTAACAGAACAAAAAAGATTAAACTGTAAGGGAAATTGTCTGTAAGGACTTTGAGTCCAAGATGGCAACAGTGAGATCACATAAACAATTTAATGACTGAACCAATCAAAAAAAGGCAGAGTGATGAACAGGAGAAAGAACTGAATAAAAAACAAAGTGAAGGTCAAAACCGGATGTTTAAAAGACAAAATTGCAAACTAAAAATCAAAGTCAAGGAACAAAGCAATTTCAAGAGCCAGAGATTAAAAGTAAAGAGAATCAAAATCGTAGTATTTCATTCCAATCTCAAATTCAAAACAGTAGCCATGATGACCTTTTAACCCTTCACCAACGGTCCCTCAATGACGTGATGCTTGAGGCCATGTCCCTAGCTACCATGATCCACATTCTGATGATGGAATCCACATAATGGTGACACCCACTGTCAAAACAAAAAGGTATCCAAAAAGTCATTATATAAAATTCAGCTTTTAAACAAGTGCTCCAATCAAAAAAATAATTTCTCTGTGTATAAAAAGCTCAGATTTGAAAATCATAATCATTTTATACCACAAGGAAGCCCCCGAAAAATATAAATAAAACTTCATACAACTGGGATTCTGTGTTTGGTAACTATGTAGCTCTCTGACATCATGCCGTCATTGTTTCTGTTCACCCATGCTGTCTTGATTGGTTCACTGCTTTCTGCGGATTTCGGGGCAATGAGGCCTGTCTTTCAACAGGTATTCAGTGTGATCGTTTTATGTATGTAGGGTGCCATCAACACAAGAAGAACAATGCAACTAATTTTTGTCACTTAACTGTATTAGTGAACAGAAACTGCAGGGTTTTGAGTGGCAACTGCTGAGAGTTATTAAGAACTGGAAGAACAACAGCTGGGAGGCTAATCATCAGATACATGGCTACCTTCAACAGAGAGTTTAGCAGAAAATCAGGATCACATTAAACAGCAGTGAACAGAAGCTCCCTATTGTTAAACATGATGAGAGTGATCTCATCTGCCTAAATTGTCATCCTGTAAAACCTTCCATTTACCCCTATTTTTGTTTAATCTGGGCTTTTCTGTTTTTTTTCTGAGACTGCCATAAAATTTAAATTACAGGTACTGTATTTTTCACATTATTAATAAATATAGTAACATGAAGCATGTGGAAAGTATTGTCTGTGTTTTTTCATGTTGATTTTACATGTTAATTTGAGTTACTTTCCTTGTTTTCCTTCCTGATAGTGCCATAAGTGGATCTTCTTAAGGGGATAAAATGAAATTATGGTGTTGGCCTTCTTTTCAGACTTGATACCACCCCATTTAGATTGGTGAGATGGAACAGGTCAGCCATCCTAGATGTTATTTGTTAGAAGGTTACTTCCTGGAAATTAGCTGCAAGATGTTATTTTCTTTACATCATTCTTACACTCAGTGTACACCAGTTCTGCCACAGCAGACTTTCAGTTGAGTCTGTATCTGAACACAAAGCTATGATATACATTAAATGCCTGCAAAAAATGAATAATCTTAGGGATTTCTCTAAAGAAATTATGTACAACCCTGGAATTAATTTTCTTTTGTACCTCAATCTGTCAGTCAACATTGTACCAAGTTTAGATTTCATATTCCATAGCATTGCAAAGTTATATAGTTTGGTACAAGATGTCTCCCTTTTTGTAAACTTTTAGTTTCTTGCACTTAAGCAATCTCTCAAATTAAGTATTCATTTGCAGTCCAAATATATATATATATATATATATATATATATTGAATTGTTCAAAGTCTGAATCAATTTTCCCCATTAGAAATATTGGGAAGTAAAGTAATCTGTTCCCAGACCCTAACCAATACCCATTTTAATAAACAGCAAAAACACATTATTTAATTCAAAAATAGCACAATTAAATACCCTAATAATAAATTAAAACATGAAAACAAAAAAAAAAGTAAATACTGTATAGTAAAATTAAAATTGCTTTTATTGTACTTTAGTGAGGAGTGATGATGTCCTGTGTGGCTGGTGGAGTGGAAGAGAAATGTTACAGTTTGGAAGGTAGTCACTTTCCATAAACAAGCTTTGCGATCACTTTCTTTTTCACCTCAATCGTCAATACTACAACCTTCCTCTATGTAAAAGAGTAAACCATCAAATACAAAATATTCAAGATGAAGTGACCTCTCTCAAGCTAAGTTAGAAACAGTGAACTAGTCTGTGATTTATGTAGTATAGAATCTTTGTTTTAAGGATAGGCAAGGTGTAAATGAAAGTTGATTAGGATGAATATAATTATGATATTAATTTGATTACCAACATACTTGCATTAGCTGTGGCATTAAAATAATATATAAACATTTGAGGAATAAACTTTAGATAGATAGATTGATAGATAGATTATTAATCCCAAGGGGAAATTCACATACTCCAGCAGCAGCATACTGATAAAGAACAGTATTAAATTAAAGAGTGATAACAATGAAGGTATAACAGACAGACAATAACTTTGTATAGTGTTAACGTTTAAAACGGGTGGAATTGAAGAGTCGCATAGTGTGGGGGTAGGAGCGATCTCCTCGGTCTGTCAGTGGAGCAAGACAGTGACAGCAGTCTGTCGTTGAAGCTGCTCCTCTGTCTGGAGATGATCCTGTTCAGTGGATGCAGTGGATTTTCCATTATTTGACAGGAGCCTGCTCAGTGCCCGTCGCCCTGCCACGGATGTCAAACTGTCCAGCTCCGTGTCTACAATAGAGCCTGCCTTTCTCACCAGTTTGTCCAGGCGTGAGGCATCCATCTTCTTTATGTTGCCTCCCCAACACACAACCGTGTAGAAGAGGGTGCTAGCCACAACTGTCTGATAGAATATTTGCAGCATCTTATTGCAGATGTTGAAGGACGCCAGCCTTCTATGGAAGTATAGTAGGCTCTGCCCTTTCTTACACAGAGCATCAGTATTGGCAGTCCAGTCCAGTTTACCATCCAGCTGCACTCCCAGGTATTTATAGGTCTGCACCCTCTGTACACGGTCACCTCTGATGATCATGGGGTCAATGAGGGGCCTGGGCCTCCTAAAATCCACCACCAGCTCCTTGGTTTTGCTGGTGTTCAGTTGTAGGTGATTTGAGTCGCACCATTTAACAAAGTCCTTTATTAGTTTCCTATACTCCTCCTCCTGCCCACTCCTGATGCAGCCCACGATGGCAGTGTCATCTGCAAACATTGCACGTGGCAGGACTCCGAGTTGTATTGGAAGTACGATGTATATAGGCTGAACAGGACCGGAGAAAGTACAGTCTCCTGTGGCACTCCTGTTCTGCTGACCACAATGTCAGACCTGCAGTTCCCGAGATGCACATACTGAGGTCTATCTTTAAGATAGTCCACATTAGTAACAGTGCCACCACTTGGGGGAACTATGGCCCCAGAGCCCCCCTTAAACTCTGCCTATGAGATAATATATATATATATATATACTGTATATATACAGTATATCTTAGAAGTAAACAATTTGTAACTACGAGTATGCTAATATTATAATTACCATAAAATTCATATTGAAAGTTTTACTTTCAAAATGATCTTTCATGCTAGTCCTTCAAACAGTTTCTGTTATGACTCAGAACATATTTTGTACAATAGACTGGGGTTTTTCCGCTTCATTTCACACATCTTATCTTACCTTCTCTTGCAGTTGTCCCACAAGAGTTTAGTGTGTTTTCATTTACTGTTTTTTTATTTTCTTTTTTTTCCATTTCACATCTAGAATAATCTAGAATAAGTATATACATACATTCTCATACAAGCTTCTTCCAGTGCTAGACGCATGTCTTTCTTGACAACCCTGTGACAGGGCAGAAAATTGCCTTTGACAGAGCTCCAGAGCTATTCACACACACACCTAAAACATTTAAACAGAGGACAATACAGAGTAACCAGTCACCCTAAACAACATGAGTTTGGCATGAAGGAAGAAACTGGCATAATGAGGAACAGTGCTTGAAGTGGAACCAAATTACAGATGGTTCTTGTTTTAATTTTTATGCTCATACACTAGCATTCAATGAAAGAGCACAAGTTTGGGAGTTTGTGTCTGTCAAACTTCACGTTCTGCAAAACAAGTATGTTCAATAGAAGAGTGATACCCCTGAAATTATAAGTGGCACAAAATACAGTGACATTTGATCAAATGGATGGCTGTGTGAGTTGCTTGTTAATTTTCAACATTTTCAATGATACTACATTGTAACAGTGCTATCCTGAAACTGAAAGAGTACTGCTCAAATAACTAACATAGGGACCACGTGCAGTAGGCAAACAGCATCCTTTCATAGTAACTGAACCCATGACACCTGAACAGCAGAACTGAATGCCACAATGATTCAAAGTTATGCTACAAACAATACTTACAAATCAAGCATAGCATCAAGTCTTTCAGGAAACTCGCTGTTCTCAATAGAGTCAAAACTGTGATCAGAATCTAACTTGGCTTCTTCAAATTGAGTATCACGTGCATTTTGTAACTTTTGTAGGAATTCCTCTACTGTATGTTTTCTTTTTTGTCCCTAGTACGAACTTCAAGTCTTATTCAGTGTCAACCAAACAATCACTCAGTTCTCACTACTGCATTCCTACAGAAGCTTAGTGTGAAGCATGTGTAACAGTGTGTAATGCTGAACTCTCGCACACTCAATGTATTTCATGCCTTTTACTCACAGCTATGACAGGCAGTATAAATGAGCAATCACAGACAACTATACATCATTGGAATGGTCTGAGTCTCATCTTTCACTTTATGCGTCTCAACGCAGGTAGAATTAAAGCAGATTCACTTTGCTGTTATGCTCTGCTTGCCTTAGCATATAAGTGTTCAATTTACATATTTTACTAATGAAAGAGCTGACAACATGGAAACATGATTTATTTGAAAGAAGACACTCTTGGATATGTAAAAATACCATTATTTCTATTGAATATCTTGTGTGTTTACTGCACAAACAACTTTAAAATATGGCAGTATCCCACCAGTGGGACAATGTGGGTTGAAGTGGTTAAAACACATTTATGATATTTACCCTCTCTAGGAAAACTGGTTACTATGTAATCATACAGTTCACATGACAATACATAGATAACATATATGTATATAAAATGGCTTATGGTATTAAATTGATTTTACATGGACTGCTTAAACACCCAAAGTAGCCAGTAAGCATTTTAAAGGTTCTAAAAAAATAAATAAAAATAACCTTCTCAGTACGTTTTAACAAAGTAGTTCAATAAAACTACCCTTCTGTGTATAGTCTATCCACAACATTTGCACGTTTAACTTTTGCAATGTCAAGTATTTATGTGATTTTATTAATAACCTTGTTTGTACTTCATGGCTACATGCAGTAGAGAAAAAAATGAGAGGAGCAATGCAGTAAGTTTAGGGAGAGGTTAGTATCCTACAGGCGCTTTGTCTGTCTTGTTCACCCTACTATTGTTGAGTAAAGAGTTTCCCATGCATTTGTTGCATATTTTCATTGTTGTGCTTAAAAAATTCAAGTTTTGTGTTGCAATTATGCACTCTTAACATAGTGCAAGTCCTCCAGGCTCAACTTTGCAAAGTTAGTGATATGGCTTAGTGAGAAAATAAAGGTGTCAGATAAACTTTGTGCTGGGATGTTAGCAGCCACTCTTGCCCATGATTTTTGTGTTATTAAAAAAAAGGAAGAAAACAGAGACTGGCTAGAGACATTGAGACTGCCAAACCCATCATTGATCGCAGCCTCAAGGTTAAATGTTAACTTGCCTCTGCTATGCTTCCATACACCAAGACCCTTAAGAATCTCAAATGGCGCATGAAGCAGATTATGCTGATGCATTACGTCAAGCTGGTGCGTGCTTCACAATCACCAATGCCATATTCCAGCCATGAAGGATGGAGTATCGGAACTGAGGTCGAGACCTCTCCAGCCTGTATGTCTTCCACAAGCAGCGACTAAAGTTTTATTGTATTGACATGTTAGCTGTAGGGAATCTAGGGAATGATTAGCAAAAAAAATTTTTGCATGTTACCTAATTTATTTTGTGTACTGCATTTTAATAGGTTATATCATGATTAAAATGTTATGAAAAGTGCATATTATCAGAAATAATTTTTTGTTATAAAGGTTTCTATGTAGAAAAGAGCATTTTGAGCATTCTGTAGCAAAGGTTTACTTTTTTTGTGGTTGTTGGAACCTAACCACCTGTTTCCCATAGGTTCAGTTTATTGACATTACCATCTTTGACTTTCGTGCCATTTTCTAGCAATGTTACCCCTGCAAAAGCTGTGGGTTGACTGTAAGTGATACCACAAAATGCTCGATTGTCTTTCTGTTCTTCGAAAAATATTTCAAGGCTTTTTTTTTTTAATTATTACTGAGATGTTCAATTTTTAGTCACCACTAAATTGCTAACAGTGTATCTCTGAAGGAATTAAAACATGGGGGTGGAGCACTAGCACAAGTGTCACTTAAATGCTTGCTTATTGGTTTCCATGAATGGCCAAATGATTTACCCAGCAATCACATGGCTGTCCGCATAGATTTCATGGCTTACATTTTGAAAAGCATTGTGCCAGGTAGGAAATGGTTATGGATGTTTATTATATTTTATTAGAATTTTATAGAGCAGTGGCGGAGGCAGAAAATTTTGCTGCAGTGACCTGCCATTATATTTTCAATTTGCAGGAAACATTGTCAACAGATGCCTCTGGTGTAGGGCTCTGTTATTATTTAAGGGTTCTAGAATGCACATAATTAATTTCTCTAAGTATTTTGTATTGATAACTTAATTTTAAGAACATTATTTTATATCATAATTTTAGTGTGGTTTTCATGTGCTATGGTTCAGAGAGGAGTTCATCCATGGTTTTCTGTATTGTTGCCTGTGCCTCAACCAGAGGCCATTTTGTCTAAGCACAGTTTTTCAACATATACCATTTAGGTTTTGTTTTAAAGTCAAGTCACTCTTTTGAGGAGATGAGTTATTGTCTCTGCCCAGAAATAATCCAGCAGTTGAGTTCTCCCTGACAAGAAATAATTCCATAGTGAAGTCATCCTGGAATTGGTCCAGCCATTAAGTCATCACATTTAGTTTCTAATTTAACTGGTCTGTTATATTTTGAACCCAAGGGGATGAGGCCCCCTGACATTGCAGCTATGGGGACTACCCAGAGCCTAGAGAAAGGCCTGAGAGGCTTCAGCCCAATCCTGAGACATTAGTTCCTATTCATACTGTTTGGCTCCAATCCTTGGATTGTGTTTGTGTTTTAGGATTTTGTGACTAGGAGCTTCAAAGTCAGGTCTACTTAGTAATTTGAAGCCTTTGAGTTTAGTGAGCCCTGCAATCACAACATCATGCCACAATTTTTCTATTATGTTTTTTATTGTGGATACCAATATTTTATGTATTTATGAATGTCCATAGTTATGAAGTTAATGGCAATGGTGCCTTGTTACCATACGAAGTATGAAAGTTCTTTTGAATGAGTTCATCAAGCCAAAGCTGTTTAATATGGTAGCGGAGTTGGTGGTGTTGGAGTAAAACTTTTAGGATTTCTATTAATTATCTACCAGATATATTAAAAATAGTAAAATGAAAAACATGGAAGAGAATTTCCATAGGTTGTTGTCTCAGTATACAATCCAGAAGTTTGAGAAGTTAAATCAAATTTAAGTTGGTAATGTATGTTAACAGCTTGTTTGTTTTGTAAATAAATCAGTTTCTAACCATCTCCCTATACCTCCTACCATTACCGCTAATGCACGACCAGTGGAAAGGAAACATCTGTAGAGTGAGAGTCTGAAATTCTGAAGAGGCAGGCATATTTTGGTTAAAATTGGAATGGTTACAACTTTCCAGGTGAAACTTTAGTGTTTATTGGGACTGAAAGTGAAGGTAAAGTAACATGTATACTCCTTACTAAAATTTGGTATAAAAATCTGTCAGATTTCAATTTCATTATCCTATCAATAATCTCCACTTAAAAGAATAACATGGTTGTGTCTTCCTCCAACATAAGTCTAAATGAACTGATTCAGATTAATCAATTCTCAGGACAATGCATTTATAAACATTAATGCAAAATAAACATGTTATACATGGTAAGTTGACTGCTATCGAAATTACCCCATAACTGATATACACCTAAATTGCAAAATATTGTGTGAAAACTAAATAGGCTGCTATTTTAATTCCTGCTTGTAATGTTTAGATGAAGAGTATAGTCGATGTGAACTAGATGATGTAAATACGTGGATGCTTGGTGGTGCTATTGCCCACCTTTTTTCCCAACAGACAGTACGCAGAACACGGGGTAAAATCACCCAGAAGTTGATTTTTAATTATTTTCTTAAATACAGTGCACCAAGCACCACACTCACCACAATTAACAAATCAATAATCAATAATCACAAATACTAAATCCTCCTCTCCTCCCAGCAGCTCTGTCACACTCCCTCTCAGCTTGCGGGGTTTTAACCAGTCCTTTAAATAGTCCTTGACCCAGAAGTGCTCCTGTTCTT
Organism: Polypterus senegalus; assembly: GCF_016835505.1. Lineage (NCBI taxonomy): Eukaryota > Metazoa > Chordata > Cladistia > Polypteriformes > Polypteridae > Polypterus > Polypterus senegalus. Next base: position 140,323,955 of record NC_053157.1, read on the forward strand.
TTGTTCATGTGATTCTATAGCAATTCCGGGTCAGATGAAGACTTGTGTTTTTCTTTAGCCCAGCTACCGGGAAAACAGAAATTCCCGCGTCTTCCTACAGCGTCCCACAATGGCACCCACAGCACCCAGCAGGGCTGTGAAGCTGAACTCCGTCCTCCATGGTGCTCTGTGGGAATCCGGGGCACCTCCATGCTGCAGGGAGGACACCATCTAGCGAATTGGATGTGTCGGCTGGGATAAGCTGCTGTTTGTCCATCACAATGGATATGTGCCTATGCTGCAATTACATGACACTTTTCATTTGAGTTAGTGGCATTTTTCAGGCCAGTGACAAAATAAAGCTATTTTTAGGGAATAAATTAAATAGGCAAAACTGTTAAAAAATTCCTCTTGTCAAAAACGGAGGAGCCTAGGACAGTTCATTTGTAGTGACAATACCCCACTTTTACCTCTCATGACATCTCTCTAACCACTAACATGCCATGTGCATTAGCTACTGTTACATGATATGCAAAAATTAGTATACATCTGATTGGGTGAACTATACTGATGTTACTACAACTACACTATGAATGCATACTCAAAATATTTAAACCAATATTTATTTGTTGGGTTACATTTTTCATTGTTCTGTCAACCAAAATGATTATGTTTGACTGCTTGGCAGTTCTACATTAGTGTGATGGGCCATTGTGTGACATCTTAAGCATCATCCAAATCTGTAAGCATTTATGGCTAACCTTTGTTTAATAATGGATTTACCACATCTGGCAGCACGTTTAATAAAGTGAGGCTTTTAGCTATCTGATACCATTAGTATCTTACTGAAAATTCAGAAGTAGCATTTCAAATACCATATTCTTCTTTCAGGAGAGACAAAATGTTTAGGTTTTATGGATTAAAGCTTGATTTTTTCATTGACTCAGTATACAGCTTTTTTCTAACTTCAGCACTAAATTATAGGTTTCCCAGCACTGAGAAGATAATAATTATGGCCAAGGCTTTAACAAGGAAAAATAAAATGTGGCATTCAATTTATTTCACGGATGAGTAGCGAGTGTCTTGCTTTAAAAGCCAATTTATATGACAATTTTTGCTCTGAGGGTCCCCCTAATACATATAACTAGTGTTAAACAAATCACCTTGATTGTCAGCCTAATACTGAATGTCTTATCACAGGAGATTTTAAACTGTGATTAGCTAAACTCAGAAACAATGTTAAACACTAAGCCTGGCTATCTAAAGCACTCAGTGTTGACACTCTTAATTATTCCTCCATTGATAAATAATGGACATGACTGTTATTCCGTGTTTTTAACCAATGATAAACCAATTGTAAGAAACTAAGACCTCCAGGTACTCTGGTTTCCTCACACAGTCCAAAGACATGCAGATTAGGTGCATTGGTGATTCTAAATTGTTCCTAGTGTGTGCTTGGTGTGTGTGTGGGTGTGTGTGCCCTGTGGTGGGCTGGTGCCCTGCCCGGGGTTTGTTTCCTGCCTTGCGCCCTGTGTTGGCTGGGATTGGCTCCAGCAGACTCCCGTGACCCTGTACTTAGGATATAGCGGGTTGGATAATGGATGGATGGAAGGAAGAAACTAAAATAAATATACATATACACTCACTGAGCAAATTCTTAAGCACACTATTCTACTACTGGGTAGGGCCTCCTTTTGCTCTCAAAATAGCCTCAGTTCTTTGTGACATGGATTCCACATGATGTTGGAAGAAATGTTTGACATTCTGGTCCAGGTTGGCATAACTGCATCACACACTTCCTGTAGATTTGTCAGCTGCACATTCATGCTCAGAATATCTTGTTCTTCCACATCTCAAAAAAAAAGGCACCAATTTGAGATGCCTTTTACTTTGTGACATGGTACATTATCACTCTGGAAGTACCCGTTAAAAGATAGGTAAATTGTGATCATGCACATGGTCAGCAGCAATTCTCAGATTCTCAATTCATTCTCAAATGATTGACTGGTATTCACAGGCCTAAAGTGTGCCAAGAAAACATTCCCCACACTGTTATACTACCACCAACACCACTAGCCAGGTATGTTAACACAAGGCAGGTTGGGTACATGAATTCATGCTGTTAGCACAAAATTCTGAGTGACCTGTGGGCTTTTGCAGAAATCGAGATTCATCACACCAAGTTACATGTTTCTAGTCTTCGCTGGTACAGTGTTGGTGAATCTGTAACCACTGCAGCCTTTGCACTGTTCTTGGCTGACAGAAGTGGAACCTGATGTGACTTTCTCCTGTTGTAGACCATCCACCCCATGTTTTAACATGTTGTACATTCTGAGATACTTTTCTGCTCTACACAGTTGTACAGAGTGGTTAAGTGAGTTACTGTAGCCTATCTGTCAGCTACAACTAGTCTGGCAATTCTCCTCTGACCTCTCTCATCAGTCATGCATTCCAGTTCATAGAAATGCTGCTCACTGGATGTGTTTTTGTTTTTCTCTTCATTCTGAGTAAACTCTTAAGACTGCTGTGTGTGATAACCAAGGAGATCAGTAGTTACAAAAGTACTTAAACCAGCTATTCTGGGACCACCAGTCATGAGATCACATTTTTTCTCTATTCCCATGTTTGATATGAACATTTACTGAAACTCATGACCTGCATCTGCATGATTTTATGTATTGCACTGCTGCCACATGATTGGTTGATTAGATAAGAGCATGGATGAGCAGGTTTACAGACATTCTTAATACTTTGCTCATTGAGTGAATAATGCATATTTAGAAAGAAACAAATCTATTAATACTTATTTATGAACCAAATAAAAACAAATAATTTAATCTATACCAGAGCTGAATACAGTATTGGCTTTATTATGCACATTTAAATGCATTATACTGTGCTACACACAATTATATATAAACCATTATTTCACAGCTTTTGTGATCCAAATTGATTTTTGTACTCTAAATAACATCACATTATAACTAAATTACACTCTAAAGGCAGGACTGCAGAAATTAAAATAGTCTCTCCTTAGAGCACAAGACACTCAAATTCAGCAGATTACACTAGTATGATAACTTTATTCTTCAGTGTACACGTTCTGTCCAATAGACAAAGTTATCATACAGTTACTCTCCTGATTGAAACAGATATAACCAGGTCTATTGCACTGACAGGAAAATAAAACAGAAGATGACTAGGTCAAGGTAAGAGATTGGGCATCAGTATCTTATTAGTAAAGGTAAGCTATTCTCTGACTCTGATTCATTATCTATGCTTATGTAAAATAATAGTAAAATGGTGAGATTTTCTTTGAGCAATTGCAAAATAATTATCAAAAATACAATCTGTGATGTAGACATGATCTCCACTCACCACATACACTGTTTTACAGTATCAAACAACATTTTCTTTCTGACCTCCAGTCTCTTTTTTTCTTGTTGCGTATGAGATTATCTGAAAGGAAAGTGATAATTCATTATAAGAAATATAGCTGAAATTCAGAGCATCATATTATACTGGTTACAAAAGACTTTAATTTTATTCTACTTCTCGTGATGAGAGTTCTGGTGATAACATGTGGAGTTTCAAAGACAAAGGAGCCTTATCTTCACATTTTTATCCTCCTATCAGATGGTGCCAGGCTAGTCAAAAGATATGAACTCCCTACCTTAGGTCTTCTTCCAGTGTGCCTGTGGGATGCACCGAGGGCACTTTAACTACGTACCTCAAATACCTCCAATGGCTGCTCCCAATTTGGAGAAATGAAATTTCTTCTCCAGTATCTCACACTTTCAAATTTTAGTAACCCTGCATATGAGCCTCATTTGTACAGATTTGCAATCTGTTTGTTTCATACATTACATAGCAAATATGCTATGCAAATACAATATTTTATTATTATTATTATTGAGGGCTCTTGACCATAGCCAAGAAGGTAGATGTAGGCTGGGTGATTAATCATAAACTTGATCGGAGGTTAAAGTCCACAAAAGTGCTGCTCCTCTACAGATTCATTGGCCGATCTCACGATCACCTCTACACTCACTTGTCAACACGACATTAACATACCGTATATATTCACGTATAAGTTGGGGTCTTGAAACCCAAACAATCAATCATAAAATCAGACCCCAACTTGCCCGTTCAATATGACGCTTAATTTTTTCTTTCGCCAATCTCGTACCAGTTTCTCAGATACATCGAATTTTGTTGCAGCAGCGCAGTTACCAATTTCTTTCGCCATTTAAACGGCTTTTAATTTAAAACCAGTTTCATATTTTCTTCTGATCGAAAACTCCATCGTAGATAAGGGATGCTGTTACGATAAAGGTGTATGAGGGTGTGCACAATACATAGAAAAAAAGGCAGTGTGCTCCACGGTTACTCTCTCAAGTGGGCGTTAGCATATCATAATCTCTTGGACCAATAGCATGAGTTTTCCGCATTCAACTTATACAACCAACATTTAAAATACAGGAAATTATACGGTTAAATCAAGCCTCAATTTATCTGCCGGAATACTTAAACGCAAGTATATATGGTACTTAAATTCCTCCAGTTCAGGGAGCTCCTTGCTCCTTACCTATAAAAAACAAGTGGTTTTCTACTTGTAGAGGATCATTACCTAAGATTTAGAGGTGTTAATTCTTATTCCAGTTGCATCTAAGTTAGATGCAAACATTTCAATGTACTGTAGTGCTGTCAGATCAAATGGTATTAATTGAATAAAACATTCATTAATTTCAAACAGCTCTTATTCAAAGTCAGAGGCTGACATTTGATTGTGAAGGAATTGTTATTTGTTTCACCATGCAATAATTTTAGCATTGTGTTACTCCAAACACACTCTGCAATGATGCTATTTTTTACAGAGCACTTTTTCCACAGTAGTTACACAATAAACCTTTTTTTAATTGTAACTGTTATCTTGTTATATTCACAAGTAAAACCAATCCTTTCACAACAGTTATTTCTATCTCACCAATCAGTTTTTTGCGCTCAGAACATATTTTTGATCCTATTCCAATTCAATTCAAAACATGAGATCCCTGACTGCTGTTTTCTGCTAAGAGGTTCTCAATAATACAAATTGAAAATAATTGTGGTAATTCAAATTTTCCTTTTATTACTATAAGACATTAAAATCCCATCTTTAAACAGCTTTTTTAGCGTTTAGTGCAATCAACACGTGGTGCAACAACAATTACTTTCCATCTTGTGTGGTTGTTGCCTTGACATATAATACCTAAAAGTATGAGGAATAATTAATAATGTTTAGGCTACCTATGTTACATTTTTACTGCATCTACAAATGAGAAAAAAGGTCAATTTATTATAATCATGTCTGTTATTCCTCGACAGCTGACTTCTTCCCATAGCACTCATCCTGCACTACAAACTTAGGTTCAAACACTCTGTCCACATTGCATCAGCAGGACTTGATCCTAAGCCTCTTCTGTTTCCTTTAAAATTTTGCTTTTGATCATTTCCTAATTTATGCAGTTTCAAGGAAAACATTCAAACTCATTTTAAAGAATTTTTAATTTGCTGTGAATAGAGACTTTGCTTTATAAACATTATAATGAGGACTGAATACTTAAAGAGTATTACAGTGCAATATTTAATACCTACAGTTACTTTGTTCATGTGACTCGGAAGTACTTCAGGGGTGTAGGGCAAATAGCAGTCCCTGGTTCTCCCTGGAGCGACCCCTGGTAGTCCCGATGTTATACAGCAGGGCTTTACAGGAAAACTCCATAGTCCATGATGTCCTGCTGGAATCTGAAGTATCTCCATGTCATAGGGATGGCTCCCTCTGGCGGCCTGGGGGTATTGGCCGGGATAAAAGGCCGGCCATGGACCACAATATATATATCTATACTAATAAAAGGCAAAGCCCTCACTGACTCACTCACTCACTGACTCACTTACTGACTCACTCATCACTAATTCTCCAACTTCCCGTGTAGGTAGAAGGCTGAAATTTGGCAGGCTCATTCCTTACAGCTTACTTACAAACGTTGGGCAGGTTTCGTTTCGAAATTCTACGCATAATGGTCATAACTGGAACCTATTTTTCTCCATATACTGTAATGGATGTTAGCTTGACGGCCGTGGGGGGGCGGAGCTGCGTGTGACATCATCACGCCTCCCACCTAATCATGTGAACTGACTGTGACCGCAGTATATAGAAAAGAAGGAAGAGCTCCTAAAGAGCGCTGAAGAAAAACGCTGAATACTTTATTCGCGAGATACAAGTTTAATGAGAAGACATGAGGTATAAACGAGACTTTGGATCACTTTGTAACGGAGTTGAAATTGCTGTAGCGAGAAACTTTTAAGTGCCGGGTCTTAGCTAACATTAAATAAAGCCGTGGACATCGCAAAATCACACAAGAGAGCAGCTCACGTGAACTGACTGAACGCAGTACGAGTGATCACTTCCATGCACCAAACCTGTTCAAAAAACACATTACACAATTGACAAGGTAGGAAAAGAATATGCTCGAGTTGAGCTCCACAGCTAACGTGGTCTTGCGGAAGCAACTTCGTCACGCTGCCACCAAATACTCACAGAAAAATCCACAAGTTAATACACACGCTGTCTCTAGAGTTTCTCCACACTCAATGTATTCCTCGCGTCCCCTTTATACCCTCTGATCTCCCATTTCAATTCAGATGCCTCCAATTTCCAGTAAGGCTCTGCTGCTCGATGACAAGTAATAAGTCTCAGGGACAGACCCCACAAAATGATGCCATTGATTTCAGGCAAGATTGCTTTTCTCCTGAACACCTATACGTTGCATTCTCAAGAGTGAGCTCGCGCAGCTTCGTCATATTACAACCGGAGTGCAGCCAGAAACTTTTAAGTGCCGGGTCTTAGCTAACATTAAATAAAGCCATGGACATCGCAACATCACACAAGAGAGCAGCTCACGTGAACTGACTGAACGCAGTACGAGTGATCACTTCCATGCATCAAACCTGTTCAAAAAACACATTACACAATTGACAAGGTGATGGCTTTATATGTCATTCATTTATAAAACAGCGGAGAAGCTGTGTAAAGGCTGTTTCACAAAAAACCAGCGGAGCGTTTTATATGAGCAGGCAGTCAGCTAAAAAAGGGAATCAATAAATATCTATATAATCATAATAAACGAGCAAAAAATAACGTACAAGCCAAGGATTAAATAAAGGAAATGGGTACCTGAACAGTAAAGTAAGTCTCGAATAGCTACACAATAACTATAAGAATCGTAATAAACGAACAATAAAACAGTACAGAACCGCGAAGCAAGGAGAAACGATGGCCTTATATGCCGTTCGTTTATAAAGCAGCGGAGAAGCTGTGTGAAGGCATCTACACAAAAAACAGCACAGCCACACTCTGAATGTATTCCTGGCATCACCGTTATACCCTCTGATCTCCCATTTCAATTGAAATGCCTCAAATTTCCAGTAAGGCTCTGCTTCAGCAATGACAATTAATAAGTCTCAGGGACACACCCTACAAAAGGTTGCCATTGAATTGAGGCAACATTGCTTTCCTCCTGGACAAAATTATATGTTGCATTCTCAAAAGTAATATATATATATATATATATATATATATATATATATATATATATATATATATATATATACAGTGGAACCTCGGTTTGAGAGCATAATTCGTTCCAGAAACGTGCTTGCAATCCAAAGCACTCGTATATCAAAGTGAATTTCCCCATAAGAAATAATGGAAACTCAGATGATTAATTTCACAACCCAAAACTATTCATATAAAAATGATTAATACAAAATATAAAGTAAAAATACATAAAACAAATTAACCTGCACTTTACCTTTAAAAAGAATCATGGCTGGTGTGAGTGAGTTTCTAAACTCATGTGGGATTCCACCGAACGGGACGACACGTGGAAGAGTGTCCCAAAGCAATCGCAGTCTCCCAGCGTTGTAGCAGTTCACGTATAAGCGCATCCAAAAGATCACAGACATGCTATAAGCACCTGCCATCAATGGGTGATACAAGGAACATTATAAAGATCCTGCTACAATAAATAACAGCGCTGTTTCTGTTTCAAGCTGAAGGCGGCTGGTGTTGTTAAAGTACTGAGACTCAGCTTCGTGTTTTGGGGTGCAAGATGGGGACTCGCACTTCACAGCACACACGCAGTGCTTGCAAGCACACACACACACACAGTCACAATGCTGTAGTAAACAGTATACGCTCGTACGGATGTTGACTATATGAGTGAGGCACACAGACTCAGACGGAGAATAGGAGACAATTGCCCTCAAGAGAAGAGAGAGAGAGAGAGAGAGAGAGATATGCGCTGCGCGTGAGCAAGAGAGATAAGGAGAAAGAGAGAGAGAGAGGCGAGAGATAGATAAGGAGAGACGGGCGTGAGCGAGAGAGATAAGGAGAGAGAGAGAGAGACGCGCTGTGCGAGCAAGAGAGATAAGGAGAGAGAGAGAGAGATGAGTGCGAGCGAGATAAGAAGAGAGAGAGAGAGAGAGAGACGCGCTGTGCGAGCAAGAGAGATAAGAGAGAGAGGCGCGTGAGAGAGAAGAACCATCAGCTCAGTTGTGATCACATGACGCTAAGCAGACAAAGTGTATCCATACTGCTCGTGTTGCAAGACATTGCTCGTTTATGAAGTCAAAATTTATTAAAAAATTTTGCTCGTCTTGCAAAACACTCGTAAATCAAGTTACTAAAAACCGAGGTTCCACTGTGTGTATATATATATATATATATATATATATATATATATATATATATATATATATATATATACACACCCCGATCTACATACTGTCAAATAAACGAACCACACACCGTGGCAACATGAGAGGCTTCGCCTCTAGCGCTGATGTCCGAGGTTCGATTCCTGAGAGGGGGTGCAGTGAGTGTGTACTGCCTGATGAGCCCAGAATTATGGTGAAACACGTTCCGTGTACTGTTTGCAGTATTTGACAGTAAAACTATTTCAGTATATTCAATATATATATATATCAGCGCTTCCTGATTCATATTACCCTTGCACCCCCTTGGTTTGAGAAGAAGTATGAAAAATATGAGGTTAACGAGAGAAGACAGATCACCAACTGAAGCTTTATGAATAATGGATACTTTATTCGCCATCAATAATTGTTTTGGTAAAGCCATACTCAGTGTAATCCTTCTTCCATGTTATAATTTTTCCGCGACTAGCCATGATTAAATGAACGGTAAAAAAGTAAGAGCGAAGCGAGAGTGACTTATTCAGGCAGGCAGGCGACAGCTCAATAGCTCGAATTTGGATATAAGTAGGTTCTATTTAGTCACCAGAAATATCTTTGGTAGAAATGGAAGTTGAATTTAGTCTTTAAATTTCTATGGTGAAGAAAAATTTATGCAATGATGACTACATTAAACTTACATTCCTACTAAACATATTTCTGTCAACCAAATAAAAATTACTTATATTTAAAATTTAAATAGAACTTGAACAGATACGATAGTTCATAATACCCATGCAGAACTACAGTAAGTGCACGTAAGAGCAGGATTCATCCGTTTTAACAAGCAGCAAATTGCACTGATACGAAATAGCCTGCCCATTTAATTATTTAGGAATGGATAGATAAATTAAGATTTTGTACAAATAATGTTTTTAATTTTTCTTCCTCGATTGATTCTGGCGCCCCCAGCAACAGCTGCTCGCACCCCAAAGGAGATATATATATATATATATAGAGGGCGGCACAGTGGCTGCCTCGCAGTTAGGAGACCCGGTTCGCTTCCGGGTCCTCCCTCGCGTGGAGTTTGCATGTTCTCCCGTGTCTGCGTGGGTTTCCTCCGGGGCTCCGGTTTCCTCCCACAATCCAAAGACATGTAGGTTAGGTGGATTGGCGATTCTAAATTGGCCCTAGTGTGTGCTTGGTGTGTGGGTGTGTTTGTGTGTGTCCTGGTGGGCCCTGTGTTGGCTGGGATTGGCTCCAGCAGACCCCGTGACCCTGTATTCGATTCAGCGGGTTAGAAAATGGATGGATGGATGGATATATATAGATATATATATAGATAGATATATAAATATATAGATATATATATATATATATATATAGATATATATATATAGATATAGATATACATAGATAGATATATAGATATAGATATACATAGATAGATAGATAGATAGATAGATAGATAGATAGATAGATAGATAAATGTGTATGTATATGTGTGTGTGTATATATGTAGATATGTATGTATGTATGTATATATATATACAGTAATCCTCGCTATATCAACCTCGACTTTGTGGCTTCACTCTATCGTGGATTTTAAATGTAAGCACATCTAAATATATATCACGGATTTTTCGCTGGTTCACGCTTTCTGGACAATGTGTCTTTTAATTTATGCTACATGCTTCCTCAGTTTGTAAGCCCAGTTGATTTCATACAAGAGACGCTTGATCCTAAGCCTCTTCTGTTTCCTTTAAAATTTTGCTTTTGATCATTTCCTAATTTATGCAGTTTCAAGGAAAACATTCAAACTCATTTTAAAGAATTTTTAATTTGCTGTGAATAGAGACTTTGCTTTATAAACATTATAATGAGGACTGAATACTTAAAGAGTATTACAGTGCAATATTTAATACCTACAGTTACTTTGTTCATGTGACTCGGAAGTACTTCCGGGTGTAGGGCAAATAGCAGTCCCTGGTTCTCCCTGGAGCGACCCCTGGTAGTCCCGATGTTATACAGCAGGGCTTTACAGGAAAACTCCATAGTCCATGATGTCCTGCTGGAATCTGAAGTATCTCCATGTCATAGGGATGGCTCCCTCTGGCGGCCTGGGGTATTGGCCGGGATAAAAGGCCGGCCATGGACCACAATATATATATCTATACTAATAAAAGGCAAAGCCCTCACTGACTCACTCACTCACTGACTCACTTACTGACTCACTCATCACTAATTCTCCAACTTCCCGTGTAGGTAGAAGGCTGAAATTTGGCAGGCTCATTCCTTACAGCTTACTTACAAACGTTGGGCAGGTTTCGTTTCGAAATTCTACGCATAATGGTCATAACTGGAACCTATTTTTCTCCATATACTGTAATGGATGTTAGCTTGACGGCCGTGGGGGGGCGGAGCTGCGTGTGACATCATCACGCCTCCCACCTAATCATGTGAACTGACTGTGACCGCAGTATATAGAAAAGAAGGAAGAGCTCCTAAAGAGCTGAAGAAAAACGCTGAATACTTTATTCGCGAGATACAAGTTTAATGAGAAGACATGAGGTATAAACGAGACTTTGGATCACTTTGTAACGGAGTTGAAATTGCTGTAGCGAGAAACTTTTAAGTGCCGGGTCTTAGCTAACATTAAATAAAGCCGTGGACATCGCAAAATCACACAAGAGAGCAGCTCACGTGAACTGACTGAACGCAGTACGAGTGATCACTTCCATGCACCAAACCTGTTCAAAAAACACATTACACAATTGACAAGGTAGGAAAAGAATATGCTCCGAGTTGAGCTCCACAGCTAACGTGGTCTTGGGAAGCAACCGTCACACGCTGCCACCAAATACTCACAGAAAAATCCACAAGTTAATACACACGCTGTCTCTAGAGTTTCTCCACACTCAATGTATTCCTCGCGTCCCCTTTATACCCTCTGATCTCCCATTTCAATTCAGATGCCTCCAATTTCCAGTAAGGCTCTGCTGCTCGATGACAAGTAATAAGTCTCAGGGACAGACCCACAAAATGATGCCATTGATTTCAGGCAAGATTGCTTTTCTCCTGAACACCTATACGTTGCATTCTCAAGAGTGAGCTCGCGCAGCTTCGTCATATTACAACCGGAGTGCAGCCAGAAACTTTTAAGTGCCGGGTCTTAGCTAACATTAAATAAAGCCATGGACATCGCAACATCACACAAGAGAGCAGCTCACGTGAACTGACTGAACGCAGTACGAGTGATCACTTCCATGCATCAAACCTGTTCAAAAAACACATTACACAATTGACAAGGTGATGGCTTTATATGTCATTCATTTATAAAACAGCGGAGAAGCTGTGTAAAGGCTGTTTCACAAAACCAGCGGGCGTTTATATGAGCAGGCAGTCAGCTAAAAAAGGGAATCAATAAATATCTATATAATCATAATAAACGAGCAAAAAATAACGTACAAGCCAAGGATTAAATAAAGGAAATGGGTACCTGAACAGTAAAGTAAGTCTCGAATAGCTACACAATAACTATAAGAATCGGTAATAAACGAACAATAAAACAGTACAGAACCGCTGAAGCAAGGAGAAACGATGGCCTTATATGCCGTTCGTTTATAAAGCAGCGGAGAAGGCAGCTACACAAAAAAACAGCACAGCGCCACACTCTGAATGTATTCCTGGCATCACCGTTATACCCTCTGATCTCCCATTTCAATTGAAATGCCTCAAATTTCCAGTAAGGCTCTGCTTCGCAATGACAATTAATAAGTCTCAGGGACACACCCTACAAAAGGTTGCCATTGAATTGAGGCAACATTGCTTTCCTCCTGGACAAAATTATATGTTGCATTCTCAAAAGTAATATATATATATATATATATATATATATATATATATTGTAAAGACCGAGAGAGACAGTAGTAAGGGTTGGGGTTTTCCGGCCCCGTATATTGTACAGACAAAATTAAACATGTCAAAATCATAAACAAACAGTTCATATGCGCGACGCCGACTCCTGGCGTCGCGCCATTTTATTGGGGAGGAGCCGGAAGTGGAGGAATGTCGGGAAGGACCGCAAGGGAGGATGGGAAGGATGACGTCAGGGCAAGATGGCGGAGGAAGGGCGGAAGTATACACTGCGGTCATCCATGCCTATGGTGCAGGACGGTCTTTTTTCCTATGAGGAAGCAGAGGGAGAAAGTTAATACCCCACCATTCCCTGGCGGCGAGTGGGTTTCCCAGGTGCTGTCGAATCAATCCGCTGCCTCCTACTCGCGCGCGTGACACGATCCCCCTTAGCCCAGGACCGTCAGGTCGGGCGGACCTAACCGAGAGGTCGTGAATACGAGAGAGGCATCGGCATTGGCCTGAAGGGTGCCCGCCGATAAGTGACAGTGAACTTATACGGCTGTAAGTCCAGGAACCACCTGGTGACCCGCGGATTCGACTCTTTGTGCAGGGACATCCACTGAAGTGCAGCGTGATCAGTCACCAGAGCGAACTCGCGACCCAGCAGGTAGTACCGGAGGTGGGTCACTGCCCACTTAATGGCCAAGGCCTCCCTCTCCACTGCCGCGTACCGGGTCTCCCGGTCCATCAGTTTCCGGCTAAGGTACATCACAGGGTGCTCGACACCATCGCGCTTTGGCTCAGCACGGCACCCAGGCCTGTGTCCGGCGTCGGTCTGGAGAATAAGCGGGAGCCCAAAATCGGGCGTCCGTAACACAGGTGCCGGCGTTAGGGCCTTCTTTAGGTCACTGAGCGCGTGTTCTGCTTTGTCGGTCCACACCACGATAGGGGCGCCCTTTTGTCAGGTCAGTCAAGGGTGCTGCTCTTCGAGAAACGGGTACAAACCGGCGGTAGTAAACCGCAAGCCCCAAGAAAGCCTGCACCTGTTTCTTGGTACTCGGACGGGGCCATTCTAAGATGTCTTTCACTTTGGAGCTCTGTGGCCGCACCTGTCCTTGTCCCACGAGGTAGCCTAAATATTTGGCCTCCTTTAATCCAAAAAAACACTTCCGGGGTTTATGCGGAGGCCGGCTTTAGCCAGTGTTCGGAGGACAGCTGCGACCTGCAGTAGATGCTCCTCCCAGGTGCGGAATAGATGACAACGTCATCCAGGTAGGCGGCGCTATAGGACTGGTGAGGCGTCAGCACTCTATCTACCAGACGTTGGAAGGTCGCCGGAGCCCCGTGCAGCCCAAATGGGAGGACCTTGTACTGCCAGTGCCCGCTAGGGGTGCTAAAGGCCGTTTTCTCCTTTGCGGATGCCGTTAAAGGAATTTGCCAATCCCCTTTTGTCATGTCAAGGGTAGTCAGATATCGAGCCGTACCCAGCCGCTCAAGGAGGTCGTCAATGCGGGGCATGGGGTAGGCATCGAACTTGGAGATCTGATTCAGGCGTCTAAAGTCATTACAGAACCTCCAGGAGCCGTCTGGCTTGGAGACGAGGACAATAGGGCTGGACCAGGGACTATGGCTCTCTTCAATTATGTCCATGTCCAACATACGTTTCACCTCCAGTTCGACCTCTGCGCGTTTTGCCTCCGGGAGTCGGTAGGGCCTCTCCCGGACGATTACCCCGGGCTCCGTGACTATATCGTGCTCAATCAGCGCGGTCCGCCGGGTGACTCGCCACTACCTCGGGATGGCTCGGAGTGTTTGGGCTAACTCCTGCCGCTGCTTGGGGTCAGCTCTTCGCCGAGGTTAAGGGCAGTTGTGCTTGTGAAAGGGAGAGTGACCTACGGAGCTGGGAAGCTCCTCTCTATCTCTCAGGGCTTTAACAGGTTGACATGATAGATCCTCTCACTTTCGACGTTGGGCTGTTTTACCAAATAGTCGACGCAGTCCTTTCTCTCCTTAACCTCGTAAGGCCCTTGCCAGTGGCGAGCAGCTTCGAGTGGGAGGTCGGGCGAGCACCATAACTTCGGTCCCCGGGCGGAACTCCCTGAGGACGGAGTTGCGGTTGTAACACCGGCCTGCGCTGCTTGCGCACGAGTCACGTGCTCTTTTAGGAGGGGCCTGATCTTTGTGAGTCGGTCGCGCGTTGCGCCACGTACTCAAAATATTAGAGGAGGGAAGAGCCTCGGCCTCCCAGCCTTCTTTTAGGATGTCGAGGATTCCCGGGGTTGTCGCCCGTATAGTAATTCAAAGGGGAGAAGCCGTAGAGGCCTGGGGTACCTCCCGTAGGCAAAAGCACGGCGGGAGGAGCTGGTCCCAGTTCCTGCCGTCCGCTGACTACCTTGCGGAGCATCTGCTTAAGCGTCTGATTAAATCGCTCACCAACCCGTCAGTTTGCGGGTGATAGACTGACGCTTTCAGGTGCTTTATCTGCAGTAATTTGGCCACCTCCTTGAACGTATCCGAAGTGAAGGGCGTACCCTGGTCCGTGAGGACCTCCTTGGGTATGCCCACGCGTGAAAACAAGTTAACCAGTTCCGTGCGATGCTTTTAGTATTAGCGGGCGCAGGGGAACCGCCTCTGGGTACCGGGTGGCATAGTCCACCATGACTAGGATATACTTGTGGCCACGGGTTGAGGGCTCCAGGGTCCCACCAAATCGACCCCTATCCTTTCAAAGGGGATGTCCACGAGGGGAATAGGGACTAGAGGAGCACGGTCCCTCCTAGGAATCTGGCGGGTCTGGCACTCGGACAGGATTGACAGAACCGCCGACCTCCTCATTGATCCCAGGCCAGTAAAAGCGGGCTTAATCCTCTCCAGTGTTTTTCGCCCCGAGGTGGGCTAGGAGGTGAGCATGTGCCAACTCGCATATCTCCCGCCGGAAGGTACGCTGAATTAGCAACAACTTCCGCACCTCGCCTCATGGGTAGCCACTTTCGGTACAACAGATCATTTCAAGGACAAAGAAGGGTTCCCGCGTGTGGATCCGTCCGCTGTCGAGCTGTTAGGCAGAACAATCGCGTTCGGGCAAAGCGCAGGGAGTCATCATTCCACTGCTCCCTCTTAAAGGAGGCGGCGTGGACCGAAATTGATGGTCCAGGCGCCGAGAGGGTCTTGGGGCCTGGGCCGGGAAGAGTTCCTGGCTAGTCCCTTCTCCGCGGAATCTTCCGGGTCAAGGTCCGTAGCCACGGAAAGGTCCCCGAGACACCAGCCCCATAGGGCCTGCCCTTGTGCACGGCGTGGAGGCCGCGGGAGGGTTGCCTTTTCCCCTCATGACAAGATCCAACGAGGCCCCGAGCGCGAATGGCTTACCGCTGATTTTTTAGACCAGTCTTGTCCCAGAATCACTGGGAAGGGGGGGTCAGGTAACACAGCGACCGCCATTTGGATTGGTTCCCCCTTCCAGGTAAGATAGCAGTGAGCGGAACGATATGACCTAGTCCCCCCATGTACACAGGTAACCAACAAATGTTGCTTTAACCACTGTTGCGGTAAGACGAAACGGCGAGCAACAATGGTAATGTTGCTGCCGGAATCAAATAAAGCCACCACGGCGCGCCCATTTAGCAACACCACTCCCGTGATTCGGACTCGCCAAGGGATGCGGCGGGGTACAATACCTCTCCGTGATGTCCAGCTGCAGTCCATAGGCTCCGGGGCGATGTGATGGGGGCAGTTTGGCAGCAGGGGGGCGGTCTCGCCACACTTGAAACAGCGGCGGACCCGGCCTCTCTTTGGCTCTGGCTGGCGCTTCTGCAGCGCGTCGAGGGGGCTCGGGGGTGGCCGCCCGTCCCTGCGGGTTCCCGAGCAGGCTTTTCTGACCCCCAAGTCGGAGGACCGCCAACTGACGCTCCAGGACGCCGAGGAGGCCCGATATGTTTGATAGGCGTGCCCCGGACCTGCTGGGCGAGGGAACTGGGCATTGCGTTGACCAGGCCTTCACAGGCCACCCGCTCGACGACCTTCCGCCCGTCAGGGCTCTCTGGCCGTAGCCAGCGGCCCATCTTGCCCCAGAACTCAACGCCTGGGCGCGAAGGGCTTTTCGGGTCAAAGACCCAGTTCCGCCATTCGCCGCCTGCTGGCCCGGCTAATGCCGTAGGGGCCAATATTTCGGGCTTGAGGAGGTCGTAATTAGCGGCCTCCTCCTCAGGGAGGTCATAATAGGCCCGCAGCGCGGGTCCCTTTAGGTATGGCGCCAAGATGGGACGCCCACTCGGACCGCTGCCACTCGTTCCGGTGGCCGTCCTCTCAAACATGCCCAGGTAGGCATCGACATCCTCCGAAGGCCCCATCGGCACCATAGGAGGAGGCGGCTGCCTGGGCGGGTCTGGTCTCGCCCGTTGGGCTTCCACTAACCTGGCCTTCGTGGCCTCCAGCTCCCGGTTGGTAGCGGCTTGCGCTTGCTGCAGGGCCTGGAGCTGGGCGTTCATTCCCTGCAGCACGGTGTTCAGGTCCTGTCCCTCCGTCATTCCGGGATCTCTGATCCTGCCGCTACGCCACTTGTAAAGGACCGAGAGACAGTAGCAAGGGTTGGGGTTTTTCCGGCCCCGTATATTGTACAGACAAAAAAAAACAGGTCAAAATCATAAACTAAACAGTTCATAATGCGCGACGCCGACTCCTGGCGTCGCTGCCATTTTATTGGGGAGGAGCCGGAAGTGGAGGAATGTCGGGAAGGACCGCAAGGGAGGATGGGAAGGATGACGTCAGGGCAAGATGGCGGAGGAAGGGCGGAAGTACGCACTGCGGTCATCCATGCCTATGGTGCAGGACGGTCTTTTTTCCTATGAGGAAGCAGAGGGAGAAAGTTAATACCCCACCATTCCCTGGCGAGTGGTTTCCCAGGTGCTGTCGAATCAATCCGCTGCCTCCTACTGCGTGCGTGACAATATATATATATATATATATATATATATATATATATATATACACAGTGGAACCTCGGTTTGAGAGCATAATTCGTTCCAGAAACGTGCTTGCAATCCAAAGCACTCGTATATCAAAGTGAATTTCCCCATAAGAAATAATGGAAACTCAGATGATTAATTTCACAACCCAAAACTATTCATATAAAAATGATTAATACAAAATATAAAGTAAAAATACATAAAACAAATTAACCTGCACTTTACCTTTAAAAAGAATCATGGCTGGTGTGAGTGAGTTTCTAAACTCATGTGGGATTCCACCGAACGGGACGACACGTGGAAGAGTGTCCCAAAGCAATCGCAGTCTCCCAGCGTTGTAGCAGTTCGCCGTATAAGCGCATCCAAAAAGATCACAGAAATGCTATAAGCACCTGCCATCAATGGGTGATACAAGGAACATTATAAAGATCCTGCTACAATAAATAACAGCGCTGTTTCTGTTTCAAGCTGAAGGCGGCTGGTGTTGTTAAAGTACTGAGACTCAGCTTCGTGTTTTGGGGTGCAAGATGGGGACTCGCACTTCACAGCACACACGTGTGCGCGCGCACACACACACACACACAGTCACAATGCTGTAGTAAACAGTATACTGTATCGGATGTTGACTATATGAGTGAGGCACACAGACTCAGACGGAGAATAGGAGACAATTGCCCTCAAGAGAAGAGAGAGAGAGAGAGAGAGAGAGATATGCGCTGCGCGTGAGCAAGAGAGATAAGGAGAAAGAGAGAGAGAGAGAGGCGAGTGCGAGCAAGAGAGATAAGGAGAGAGAGAGAGATGAGTGCTGGCGAGATAAGAAGAGAGAGAGAGAGAGAGACGCCAGCGAGCAAGAGAGATAAGAGAGAGCGTGAGAGAGAGAAGAACCATCAGCTCAGTTGTGATCACATGACGCTAAGCAGACAAAGTGTATCCATACTGCTCGTGTTGCAAGACATTGCTCGTTTATGAAGTCAAAATTTATTAAAAAATTTTGCTCGTCTTGCAAAACACTCGTAAATCAAGTTACTCGTAAACCGAGGTTCCACTGTGTGTATATATATATATATATATATATATATATATATATATATATATATATATATATATACACACCCCGATCTACATACTGTCAAATAAACGAACCACACACCGTGGCAACATGAGAGGCTTCGCCTCTAGCGCTGATGTCCGAGGTTCGATTCCTGAGAGGGGGTGCAGTGAGTGTGTACTGCCTGATGAGCCCAGAATTATGGTGAAACACGTTCCGTGTACTGTTTGCAGTATTTGACAGTAAAACTATTTCAGTATATTCAATATATATATATATCAGCGCTTCCTGATTCATATTACCCTTGCACCCCCTTGGTTTGAGAAGAATTATGAAAAAATATGAGGTTAACGCAGAAAAACAGATCACCAACTGAAGCTTTATGAATAATGGATACTTTATTCGCCATCAATAATTGTTTTGGTAAAGCCATACTCAGTGTAATCCTTCTTCCATGTTATAATTTTTCCGCGACTAGCCATGATTAAATGAACGGTAAAAAAGTAAGAGCGAAGCGAGAGTGACTTATTCAGGCAGGCAGGCGACAGCTCAATAGCTCGAATTTGGATATAAGTAGGTTCTATTTAGTCACCAGAAATATCTTTGGTAGAAATGGAAGTTGAATTTAGTCTTTAAATTTCTATGGTGAAGAAAAATTTATGCAATGATGACTACATTTAAACTTACATTCCTACTAAACATATTTCTGTCAACCAAATAAAAATTACTTATATTTAAAATTTAAATAGAACTTGAACAGATACTGATAGTTCATAATACCCATGCAGAACTACAGTAAGTGCACGTAAGAGCAGGATTCATCCGTTTTAACAAGCAGCAAATTGCACTGATACGAAATAGCCTGCCCATTTAATTATTTAGGAATGGATAGATAAATTAAGATTTTGTACAAATAATGTTTTTAATTTTTCTTCCTCGATTGATTCTGGCTTCCAGCAACAGCTGCTCGCACCCCAAAGGAGATATATATATATATATATAGAGGCGGCACAGTGGCTGCCTCAGCAGTTAGGAGACCGGTTCGCTTCCCGGGTCCTCCCTGCGTGGAGTTTGCATGTTCTCCCCGTGTCTGCGTGGGTTTCCTCCGGGGCTCCGGTTTCCTCCCACAATCCAAAGACATGTAGGTTAGGTGGATTGGCGATTCTAAATTGGCCCTAGTGTGTGCTTGGTGTGTGGGTGTGTTTGTGTGTGTCCTGCGGTGGGCCCTGTGTTGGCTGGGATTGGCTCCAGCAGACCCCCGTGACCCTGTATTCGGATTCAGCGGGTTAGAAAATGGATGGATGGATGGATATATATAGATATATATATAGATAGATATATAAATATATAGATATATATATATATATATAGATATATATATATAGATATAGATATATAGATATACATAGATAGATAGATAGATAGATAGATAGATAGATAGATAGATAGATAAATGTGTATGTATATGTGTGTGTGTATATATGTAGATATGTATGTATGTATGTATATATATATACAGTAATCCCTCGCTATATCGCTTCGACTTTCGCGGCTTCACTCTATCGTGGATTTTAAATGTAAGCACATCTAAATATATATCACGGATTTTTCGCTGGTTCACGCTTTCTGGACAATGTGTCTTTAATTTATGCTACATGCTTCCTCAGTTTGTAAGCCCAGTTGATTTCATACAAGAGACGCTATTGGTGGATGGCTTAGAAGCTACCCAATCAGAGCATGTATTACATATTAACTAAAACTCCTCAATGCTAAAAGATATGCTTCCCGCGTGGCGCTTGTTTTGTTTGCTTCTCTCTGTCTCTCTCACTCTCTCTGCCTGACGGAGGGGGTGTGAGCAGAGGGGGCTGTTTACACAGTAGCTGTTTGCCTAGAAGATAGGACGCTCCTCTACAAAATGCCGCTTATCGCGTGCTTCTGTATACTTAAAAGTACGTATTGATTTTTGATTGTGCTCCTTTGAAGATAAGATATGTTTGCATTCTTTAATTGTGAGAAAGAACTGCCATCTCTGTCTTGTAATGAAGCACAGTTTAAACTTTTGACTAAAGGGTGTTATTTCATGTCTAGAGGGCTCTAATAATGTTAACAGTGTGGGAGAGTTTATAAGGGCTTAAAATATATAAAAATAACCATACAAACATATGGTTTCTACTTCGCGGAAATTCATTTATCGCGGCAGAGTCTGGAACGGATTAACCGCGATAAACGAGGGTTGACTGTATATATATGCCAGCAACACTCATGACAATGACAAAACAATTACATTGTTAATAATGTTACGTTGTTATTAAAATGTTTCCTTTTCTTTCATTACTTCTTTAACACACTACTTCTCCGCTGCGAAGCGCGGGTATTTTGCTAGTATATATATATATATATATATATATATATATATATATATATATATAGTGGCAGACGACCAAGGACCTTGCCCCACCGGGACACCTGGAGCAGGGTAAGGGGCAATGTCTCCCCTGGCAACAAGAAGGCATTCCCCCGATTTCCATCAAGGACCATGGATACAGAGATGGGAAGCTCAATCCTGTGGGGGTCCATGCCCAAACCCAGGGGGTTCCTGGATTGTTCCTGAGCCCTGGAGGACAGCACTGCCACTCCAGGAACTATGTACACCCGCAGTGCTTCCGGGTGCAAGGGCAGCACTTCCACCACACCAGGAATTGCTGCCAAAAGACCATCACCGAGCACCTGGAGCACATCCAGTGCTCCCTTAGAGGAGCCAGAGTCGGGAGGAGGAAGACGGAGCTTGCGAGAGAGGAGTGGAGGCGGCCGTAGAGTGACAAAGGACTGGAGGAGTCATGTGTGAGTCTCTGGAACCTGTTGTAAATAGTGTGAAAAAAACCATGTGTTGTGAACATTGGTGTCGTGTCTGTCTGTGGCCAGGCTATCTGTTACAATATATATATGTATTGATATGATATATATATATTTATAATGGAAAGCGTACCCCCAGACACAGACAGACCGACACCAAAATGTCCAAAACACACTTCTTTATTAATATTTTTTCTGCACCACAATGCCTTCAACCACCAACTCTCTTCACTCTCTTCTTCTTTCTTTCTTTTCTTCTCTTGACCTCCTGTCCCCTCCTTGCAAGCTTCGTCTCCTTCCTCCCAACTCTGGCTCGACTACTGGAGGGAGGCGGCCCCTTTTATTATGACCCGGATGAGCCCCAGGTGCTCCCCTTGACGTCACTTCCTGGTGTGGTGGAAGTGTCAGGAAAGCCTCCGGAAGTACTCTGGGTGTCCTTGTAACTGCTTCCGGCAGCACTTCCTGGTGTGGCGAAAGTGCTGCCATCCAGGATTCTCTAATTGTCCGGCCGCCTCCTGGCAGTGGCGACGTCCTCTCATAATGAGTGTCTCAGCTCCGTCCTTGTGGCCCCCAAATAGACCCGGGCAGCTGCCCTCTCGTGGCTGAGGAGAAGTATCATTCAACTCGGGGACTGTCCAGGCGTCCCGGCCGGGCAGTGTCCCCGCTCATCTGTGACTATATATATATATATATATATATAATACAAACCGGATTCCAAAAAAGTTGGGACACTAAACAAATTGTGAATAAAAACTGAATGCAATGATGTGGAGATGGCAAATGTCAATATTTTATTTGTAATAGAACGTAGATGACTGATCAAACGTTTAATCCGAGTAAATGTATCATTTTAAAGGAAAAATATGTTGATTCAAAATTTCACGGTGTCAACAAATCCCAAAAAAGTTGGACAAGTAGCAGTAAGAGGCTGGAAAAAGTAAATTTGAGCATAACGAAGAGCTGGAAGACCAATAAACACTAATTAGGTCAATTGGTAACATGATTGGGTATAAAAAGAGCTTCTCAGAGTGGCAGTGTCTCTCAGAAGCCAAGATGGGTAGAGGATCACCACCCCACAATGTTGCGCAGAAAGATAGTGGAGCAATATCAGAAAGGTGTTTCCCAGCGAAAAATTGTAAAGACTTTGCATCTGTCATCATCAACTGTGCATAACATCATCCGAAGATTCAGAGAATCTGGAACAATCTCTGTGCGTAAGGGTCAAGGCCAGAAACCATACTGGATGCCCGTGATCTCCGGCCCTTAAACGACACTGCACCACAAACAAGAATGCTACTGTAAAGGAAATCACAGAATGGGCTCAGGAATACTTCCAGAAACCATTGTCAGTGAACACAATCCACCGTGCCATCCGCAGTTGCCAGCTGAAACTCTACAGTGCAAAGAAGAAGCCATTTCTAAGCAAGATCCACAAGCTCAGGCGATGTCACTGGGCCAGGGATCATTTAAAATGGAGTGTGGCAAAATGGAAGACTGTTCTGTGGTCAGACGAGTCACGATTCAAGTTCTTTTGGAAATCTGGGACGCCATGTCATCCGGACCAAAGAGGACAAGGACAACCCAAGTTGTTATCAACGCTCAGTTCAGAAGCCTGCATCTCTGATGGAATGGGGTTGCATGAGTGCGTGTGGCATGGGCAGCTTGCATGTCTGGAAAGGCACCATCAATGCAGAAAAATATATTCAGGTTCTAGAACAACATATGCTCCCATCCAGACGTCATCTCTTTCAGGGAAGACCCTGCATTTTTCAACAAAATAATGCCAGACCACATTCTGCATCAATCACAACATCATGGCTGCGTGGAGAAGGATCCGGTACTGAAATGGCCAGTCTGCAGTCCAGATCTTTCACCTATAGAGAACATTTGGCGCATCATAAAGAGGAAGGTGCGACAAAGAAGGCCCAAGACGATTGAACAGTTAGAGGCCTGTATTAGACAAGAATGGGAGAGCATTCCTATTTCTAAACTTGAGAAACTGGTCTCCTCGGTCCTCAGACGTCTGTTGAGTGTTGTAAGAAGAAGGGGAGATGCCACACAGTGGTGAAAATGGCCTTGTCCCAACTTTTTTGGGATTTGTTGACACCATGAAATTCTGAATCAACATATTTTTCCCTTAAAATGATACATTTTCTCAGTTTAAACTTTTTGTTCCATGATTTATGTTCTATTCTGAATAAAATATTAGAAGTTGGCACCTCCACATCATTGCATTCAGTTTTTATTCACGATTTGTATAGTGTCCCAACTTTTTTGGAATCCGGTTTGTATATTGTGATGGACGGCCAGTAGCTCAACCAGGCCAGGACACCCAAAGAATGGAAGGATGGGGGAAGGCAGCTACTTTGGGACACTGCCTTGCCCAAGATGCTAGATGGCGGCTTCCCTGCAGCATAGCGGTGCCCATTCCCACAGGGCACCATGGGATGTGGAGTTTGGCTTCACATGATGAAGAAAATGCAAGTTCTCCAGGTCAGGGATTATATAAAGGACTGATGTAAGCCCAGCAAGCAAGCCAGAGTCGGGTGGAGGTGGACAAAGCTTGCTGGGAGGTGTGGAGGAGAAAGAGCATTGGGTTTATTATTGTATTTAGGTAATTACTTGCCTGTTATTGTGGCTGAGGTGGTTAGGGAACACTGTTTATTTTGAAGAACAGAATGTATCTGTGTGTCTGTCTGTTGGGTTTGAAGAGGCTGTAGCGACACCTAGTGTCCACTATATATATATATATATATATATATAATGCTAAGTTAACTGACTCAGTCGCTCACTCACTCAACAAAAATAATATTTCCTGCTGAGTTAAAAAGCTAAAAATTGGCATGATTGTATATCTAGGGTAGTGGGTATCTGCTAAAAAAAGACATTTCCATATATCAATTTGGTTATGTTATAGAAAAACCAAAATTAGACAACATGTGACTTTTATTAATCAATACATTTTTATTGTCAACGTTTATTAAGACTATGTTAACTTACATGTTCTGCATGGCATTGACTGGGGGCTTTAGGCAAATGAAGGATGCTGCAGAAGCGATTAACAGCAGCACCAGCCAGTAAAGCGGACAGACAACTGAAAAAGGGACGGCGCTGTGGATCCAAACATAATCACGTTTGCTGTGTTGAGAGAGGTGTGAAATGGTATTGAGAAAGTTTGGCAAATAAGTTGTAATAAGTTAAAGTAAAACGCAATTCAGTGTTAGCACTTTATTTTCTGCCTATGGCTATGGCCAAAAAAAAAATACAAGCTAGGACATGTAATTGATTTAAAAAATAAAATGATATACTTGAGAAAGCGATGTAAACAATTGAAAATCGTAAACATTTAATAATGAAAATAATACATTCTCCAATTTCCCATTATTCCCACTGATTATCCATTTCAATTCAAATTAATATACTTTTCTGCAAAATTGCATTTTGCATTGATTGTCAACAAGAGCCAAGTGACTAGGAAAAGTAAGAATTGGTCAAATGCTGGAATGTTTGACTCCTGTACAAGTGTATATAGCAGGTTCAAGAGCTCCAATGACCTAATCATATTGTTGTTACTTATTATTTTAATGACACCTTTATCTAAGGCAACTTACAACATTTGGGATACAGTTGGCCATGTTTCTTTTGTTTTTACAAACTGGAGCACAAGCAGGTGCTCAGGGTCACATAGTTTCAGTTGTAAGATTTGAAACCAAAACCTCAGAGTTCAAAGTGCAAATGTTTAACCACTACACCACACTGCCTGCCAATATCTTTAGCCTTTGGTAAAAGCCATACAGACATTGCATACAGTAGAGTACTTAGTTACATATTAATTCAGATACATTAAGGACAGCACAGTAACCAAGTCTCATTGTCTTATGAAATTTCCCAGAACACAACTAGTGTGCTATATGCCAGGAGTCACAGACTAATAAGGTGAAGAGGATGATATCTTCCTTAAATAGCAGAAATATTACAAGCAGATTCACAATCCAATCAATATGTGCTTCATGGTCTTGCAAATAGCTTGTATCCTGTGATATCTTGTGGAAGGAGTTACAAGGGCACATGGCTTCAGGGTTGCTGCAGCATGTCGTGACTTATCTACAATTATGGAGTGAAAATGTTGTTTATAAACAGCATAAAGTCATTCTGTGGAATGTGGCCACTAAGATGTGATTTACTTTGTCTTCTTTTGTGATATTCATGGATAAAAGACTCAACAAAATGGTGAAAAGTTTGATAATATCTAAATTTTTAATTTTTTCTAAGGATGGTGAGACTGTAATTTTGAAATCATCATCAGTCCTGTAAAGTTTAATTTTAATAAGGTAAAAATCTACTATTTTGTCCATCTACATTATACCAATGGTGATTAATAAATATTTCTTTGCACTTGTTTATTAGTTTAAGGCATCTGATTGTAATTTATCTGTAACAATACAAAGGTCCACCGAATGGCCAAACTATTCCAAATACCGTAACTGCTTTAGCATCGATACTCTCAAATATTTATCCCACTGTAATCTGAGTGTGGAATTACAGCTCTACAGCAGCTGATCGGAAAGAGAATTATTGGTATACAGCATCAAGCACACGCTGCCTCAGCCATGCTGCACTATTTGAACTGGTCTCATATGACAAATGCTTCAGAACCTTTCCTGTAGGGACATCGCAGTTCAGAAACAGTTTCATCCCAAGATCTATAAACAAACTCAATCAGTCCATCAAGTACTCCTTGGAGAACTGTTTGTACTTATAAGTACAATCACCTCACAGTAATCTTGCGATAGTTATAATATTGCACAACCTGAGCCACTTTATAAAGCGTGTATTTACATATGATGATGATATCATTTTTAAGATGAAATGCAGCAAAATATTTTAATTACATTATACAGATAAAATATTAACATAATTTAAATAATCTATATTGTTAATAATTAAACATGTGAGGACACAGTGTCACAGCACTAGCTACTTCAGGGAATGTTCCTGCCTTGCACTGTATTGTTGCTAGGGCTGGCGCAACACTGGAATGACAGATGGATAGAATAATTAAACATGTACTACGAAGATATTTCAATATTCCTTAAAAGTTTTAAAGAATCAGCGTTATAAGCTTACAGATGGCTTAACATCTATTACAGAGCTGATTGTGTGGCGATTGGGTAATTGGAGAAAGAAAAGGAAGGACAGGAATTTCATCGAAGGTTGAGCACGGCACAGCAAGCATCTTGCTGGAAGCAGGAACAATCTCTGGACAGATCGCCAGCTTGTCACTATCACAGTGCCACTATGTTCCCATGTTTAATAACATGCTTTAACTCCTATCATCATAAAAATGATATCAAATATACATCTCCGTATTTTAATTATTCAGAGAGCTGTAAAAAGTGGAAATTTCGAGATTAAAGTTGACATTTTGTGCTTTTTTCCCACTGTGTGCCTATTTTGTTTTTCTCTGTACCCTAATAAGCTTTCATATGACACTCAGACAGTGGGCTACGACTCGCCTTTTCACAACATCGTTGATATCTGACAATAATATTTTATTTCGGGCACTGTGTGACTTTGTGAACTTGTGAACTCCAACACTCTATGTTCCTAGATCAACTTCCTTTTGTTGTTTATACCACTGTTTAAACCAACAAATAACAAATAGTACGTTTTTCCTTGCCTCCACTTGGTATTCACTGAAATTCTTCTATTTCCTCCATGCTTTTGCCATTGTCTTTTCACAGAACGCTGAGCTTAAGGGCTATTTATATTGATTTGCATATTCAAAGAGACGTAATTCTGGGAGGAGACGGGGCGGGGGTAACCTAAAATGTCAATTTTTGTTTTCAGATTCAACGAGCTAAAAGAATGTTCAATGTTTATTTTATAATTTTCTTATATTATTTTAAAATTACTGATTTCTTTGAGGTCAGTTTAATTTATTACCTTTTTTTTATTTAGTAGGTGTTCTTAAACAAAGTGATTTATAGCTATTTCAAGGACATGACCACCAAAACTACTGCAACAACAAGTGCTAATTACACTATAGTATCAGTCTGATATTCTCTAAACATGCAGAAGTTGTCCCTTTAAAACAAAGCCCGGGCCTTTCTACTGCTGGTGATTCCCTTGCTTCTTCCGTCCAGGCTATGCACCAAGGGAGCCACCCTACCTGCAGCTGACTTTCTCTCAGTCTTCACCTCACTGATCCCTGGCTCCGGTAGGCTCCACCAAACCGAAACTTGAGCTCCCCAGCGACCAGGGTGCTCACGCTGGGGAATCCATGTCCCAAGTCCTGACTCCCACTGCCTTCTTGGCCTTACACGACCAGCCATCATTCTTCCAGTCACTCCCGCTCTTCATAAAATGCTCAGCGGGAGCGACCACATCCGACTGCCCGGGTGCCGGCCAAACACCCCACTTGGGCTCATTGTCTAGCTGCCTACAAGCCTGCGCTCACTCGCACCGGCTATACTCTCACCGTTTCCTGCCTTCTTCTCCTTCTAACCTCCGTCCATCTTTTATCTCTTCCCTTTTTCCTCCTCCCCTGCTAGCCGCCTCTATTTATCATGAGGATGTAGATCAGCTGTGGCAATCAGCAGCTCCCAGGAACAATTACAGATGCTGATAACTTGTCACCTGCGCATTTAAGCGAGGTTTACCCACATCACAAATTCCCCGGGAACCGCTTCCGCCACACTACCGCCCCTTAAGCTAAAAGCGAGTGCGACGATTATTTATTTAAAAAGTGGCCCTGTTTACTTGAGCTGTGGACCCGTTACACCACACATGCTTCTTCGGACCCTTTCATAGTATGTCAAAGCCATTTATTAACGTCTCTTTAAGATGATAATTATTAACCTAAATGCTTACTAACTGATTCCTTCACAACACACTTACATTGTTCAGGGTTCAGGAGATGGATATAGACTCTCGCACTCTAGAGATGTTAAAGGTCACTGTATTAGGGGAGGAGCTAAGTTAAACTTCATTTCTGGCTTGATGACATATGATAATGGAGACATTGTTCTGGACATAGTTATCAGTGTCTGTTAATGAATATTTACTTGATTAAATTCTTGATTAAACCCGCCATGGAAATGAATCCTTAACACATTACACCATGTCAGAGGTATTGTGGACATGCAAAGGCAGTTGCTATGGTTCTGTGAAATGTGACATTGATATGAAAGATATTGTGGCAAGACAAGCAGACCTGTCTGGCAGAGCAAGCCTTGCAATGCAACTTGCAGAAATGTTACATTGTGGAAAACCTCAAGAATGGGAAATGTAAATCAGAAGACTGGAAAGATTCAGATTATTCAATATGCTACATGTTTCATCAGATGCTAATTAGACAGTCATGTTAACATGCTTGTATGGGTTCTCAGAATGACATCACATTTGTTATTCCAGGTCAGTCACTCATTTTCAATCACTCAGCTTGTCACTTAACCTCTGACATCACAAAGGAGGGATTTATTCTTGAAAGCA
This sequence comes from Polypterus senegalus, assembly GCF_016835505.1. Lineage (NCBI taxonomy): Eukaryota > Metazoa > Chordata > Cladistia > Polypteriformes > Polypteridae > Polypterus > Polypterus senegalus. The sequence goes on from NC_053157.1 coordinate 140,352,881, forward strand.
AACTATTTCCTAACGTTTAATGAAAGATTAAAACATTTGCATACCTTACAAATTTTAACAGTCATCCATACATGGGAGTGTAGTCTACAGTTTTCAACACACAGGCTTTATTAACAAATTCTTTTAGTGGCAACTAACCCATTAATTTAGTGTGATGGTCGAATGCAGGCATAAACTTATAAACAATTACTGCTAATAAGGTTAAAAATGAAGAAAAATAGTGTATCTACTGTATATTAATAAGATTAAAAGAAAAAACATAGCAGTGTATATATGTATGTTTACATAAAAGGGGTTTAAATCTGTAATTTTCTGATTGTAACTGACTTTAACGACAATTCTTTAATTGATAACTGTTAAAAGACTAATGTTAGCGCATACCAATGGAGTGTGATATATTATCAGATTAATTATTGTACATTTGCTATTTTTGCTGATTCAAAGGGTTAAAAATTTAACATAATTTTTTAATAGTGTAACTAAGATTTATTGATATCTTGTATATATATTTTATTGTATTAGGTTTGTTGTTGTATGTGTTTTTTTTCTTAGTTTCTTCACACTGAGTGCAAGATGACAGAGCCAGTCTCTATTCCTTTAAGTATAAGAAAGTTGGTTGACTAGATCTACAGTGTCAGGTTAAAGATATTAGAGCCAGATGATGTGCATCAAAATGAAACAGAGGCTACCCCAGGAGACTGCTTGAAAGAGTTGATGCAAAATAGAGAACAAATGCAGACTACCATTCAACAGCACCTCCAAAAGACTTTTAACAGATATCATAGACAGTTTTCAAGCAATTCAAGATTACATCATGAGATTTAAGAGATAAAGTAGATCCATATGAAGCAGTGACAGCTGAGATTCCCAAAATTGCATGAGAGGATAGTCAGCATTGAATGGGATTTTAATGCTGAAAGAGATCTTTCAGCTACTGTATCACAGTTATGCCTGCTCGATTTGTGGATCTATAGTCTCAAGATTAAATAAAAAGTTTAGTATCCACTCTAATACTTATTGTCAATAATACTGTACCTCCTGCCTGACAGCCATATGTGCAGATGCTGCAGCAGAGTTGGAAGCAAGTAATTGGAAAATGAAGTTATACTGAAAGCAAAGAGGCAGAGAGAGAGAGAGAGAATATGGCAATTCGATTAACAACAAATCTAGTGACTCACAAGTGTGAATTGGAACTACTGCAAGCAAAGAAAAGTTTGAGAGCAGCATGAGCGAGAACATCTTAAATCAATGTATTTGTCTGATTATTACTATTGAGCCCAATACAACATTGTCATTCCTTGTCTATCTCCGGTCTCTTAAAAGCTCAAGGGACAACTTTGAGAAGTCTCCTATTGATGGTAAGCTTGGTTGAAGTAAAAGAGTGAAAGTAAAAGAGAGCCCCAGGCAGTGAAACAGCCTGCCATTAGAATATCCTAGGATTGAATACTTTCGGTGCAATGTGGAGAGTGTGTCAGGAAGGTTACAGGTAACAGTCGTATAGCTGGTTCTGACATTTCTTCCTGTCTACCATTAAGAAAAGAACCTACGAAATTAATTATCTTTTGTGTTAAGCGCTTATCTTAGGTGATCTTATAACACAATGAAACAGTAGTGCTCCTTCCTGTGACTCAGTAGTGAGGTAGAAGATGGTTATTATACCATAGTTATGGGAAAGTCAATTGTCTCTCCTACACAGGTCACAACCATTCCCAGGTTAGAGCTGACAGCTGCGGTGAACTAAGTTAAAAGTAGTAATCTTTTAAAAAGTGAAATTGAGTATACTGATACTGAAGAGTTCTTCTGGGCTGACTCCAAGCTAAATTTAGGATGCATTAACAACAAGGCATGTAGATTCCACAGATTTTTAACAAACAGAGAGATGAATCTCTGAACAACTCCAAACTAATGGGAAAACAAAAATTCCAATGGTGTGTTTTTGAAAAAAAAACTGAGAAAAACATTCATAGTAATAATAAGCATTCATAGAAGATCAGTCCGAGAGATGACCATCATTCATTTGGGGTCACTACACTGCCTCTGCGAATCTACTTAGAACAAACTTCATACAACAAAAATGGGAATGTTATCTCTTCCACAGGTATTCAGCAAACTGGATGCAGAATATGAATTTTGGGCAATTTCTGTTACCTGCACCATTTTTATTACTCTTTTTCAGAGATATTTATTAAACAAGTGCTATTTAGAACACAAAAATCACCTTTCTGTAAGAATTGGGAGTATACTCAGGAAGAAGAGCTTAAAGTGTTAAAGACTGAACTTTCACCTGCCCAAGTGAGAAGTTATTAAAATTCAAACAACTTACATTTCAGCTGACATATGTTTATTTGGTTGAGATTTAGCCCTTCTTCAGAAAGGCCTGTAGCCTATGCACCTTGATCATTAACTCAGACAAAACAGCAGCTCAATAAGAAAGAGCTAATGTGGCTGTGTCAGAGGTTTAAAGATTTTCTTATAGAAAAGTGTTTCCAGCTAAAAACATCATAAATGTGTTGGCAGAAGAGTTTCTATCTAGAATACAGAAATTTGGTGTTATATAGTACTTGTGATATATTCTTGGTGCAGATGCTTTATCTCATGTTCTGGTGGGAGATATGGGATGTAAGAGCAAATTCAATGCAGATCTGATGGAGAATACCAATATTTATTCCGGTAAAATAATGTATAGCTTATCTACCAGTTTATCTTATCTCACAGAGCTTCAGGAGCCATTTTGTGCTGACAGTGTATGTTCCCTGGTGATGAAAATGTGTCAGCAAATGGTAGTTAGATTGTAATAAATTAGAAAGTGTCTTTAAAAGGCACATTGCCTAAAAAAGAAAGAGCATCTTAATGTAATGGGATAGAATTCAGTATTCTAAAGAGAAAAGCCAAGCAAAATGACACCTTTTATTGGCTAACTAAACAGATTACAATATGCAAGCTTTCAAGGCAACTCAGGCCCCTTCTTCAGGCAAGAGGTATTCTAAAGAAAATTACATTTCTGTGTGTTGCTTAGTGTAATGGGCTATAAACCAGCGTTTTAAAGAAAAGGTAGAAAATGCTGCTACAGGTTATTGTTGATGGTTACCTATCACCTGCTTTGATTAAGTATCTCATCCACACACAATGCGGTGATAACAGAACTGTCTGCTTCCTTTGAAAATTAATGAGTTCTGGGGACATTGGCTTCTAATCAAGTACTTTTTGATAGCTGGCCACAATACCATTGTTGAACCAAAGTAAATGTGTTTAAACTATTTGTTCTAGAGGAGGAAATTGGCTTGCACCATTGTTTCACTGATTGCCAAGTTGATCTATGCAGTGTCACGCACGCGCGATTAGGAGACCGGGGACGGACTTTAAACCACTTCGGAAGACGTTCGCCGGCAGGGAGTGGCGGGGTACTAACCTTTCTCCTATTATTTCTTCCAGGAAAAAGACGCTCCGCCATCATAAGCCTTTCCGCAGTACGTCTACTTCCGCCATCTTTCCTGACGTCATCAGTCCCATCCTCCCTCACGGTTCCTCCCCTATAAAATGGCCGCCGACGCCTAGAATGGCGTCGCGTGTATGAACTGTTTGTTTATACTTTTGACCTGATTTTTTGAGTTTCTGAATTGTGGATTGTGTACAATATAAGGGGCCGGAAAACCCCAAACCTTTATGCTGCTTCTTGTTGTCTCTTTTACAGCAGAAACTGAAGCATATATATTTCTGGCAAAAGGAGAATAAAGCAGAACAGAGAAGTATGGTCTAAGACTCGACTGCTGCCTGTTTCTTTTATACTTTTCACCCTATCACTGTGGCTACACCCTGTAGCTACAGTGGTTTGTACCTGGCCCAGGTTCCCCTAGACCATGAAGCCGGTAACATTATCATTACATGACAGTCCTTTAAAAGTTTCAAGATCAGCTATTCTTTCTATTTTGTATAACAATGTCATAAAAAATTGTAAAAAATAGGCAACAATGGTTAAAATTCTGTTCTGAGTGGGTAATTGAATGAGTTGATGCAGAATTGTAAACTGTGTATTAAAATGTGACCTAATCCTGCTGAACTGGATCTTTTCATCCACAACATGATCTGTTGTTTCAAGCACTCCAAAGAGTATTTCCCTTGGCAACAGTTCTTATTGCTCAGATTCCAGCTCTTTCAAAATTACTCTAACATATTGCCCATTTTGTCTCTATGTTAAATAAACAGATATCACAGATACCTAATGCTCTGTCAAGTCCCAATATATAATTGACAAGAGAACAAGTCAACATTAAAAGGTTGACCCCACAATCTGTGAAAGATTTAATAACATGGTGGCTGTCTAAGTGTTAGTTATTTTCCTTTTATTCATCCTTTTTATTGTATAATGCCTTTCCCTCCCCAAATCCTTAACTTAACCTTCCCCTAGCCCTAATCTTAAAATTTTGTTCTGAGGGCTATCCTTTCCCTAGCTTAATCTTAACCCTAGTTTTTCCAACCCTAATGTTAAATTTATAGCACCTTTCCCTTCCCAAATCTTTATCTTAACCTATCCCATTCCCCGGCCCCAATCTTAAAATTTTGTCTATAGGGTCTGCCTTTCCTAGCCTTATCTTAACCCTAGTCTTTCCAAACCCCAATGTTAAAAATGTATTTGTAAGGTGCCTTTACATACTTGATCCTTTATCTTATTTGAACTCCTATCCCAAAAAAAAATTGTCTCGATTATCTCAAAAGTCTTCAATGATGGGTTTATAACCTTGAAACAGAAAAAATACTTTTTACGTCCTGTTGTTCCATCTACTTGTAAATTTTATCTGTTGCCAAAAGTACACAGATCCCCGGAGACTTGAACCGTCCCCTTTCAAATACCTTCAGGGAGACCTATACTTTCAGGTTGTTCATCATAATTTAATTAAACAAATTATAGATTGGAATCCTGTATTTGAACAATAAGGTTTGATCCTGAGGGATGTCGATCTTTGTTTGTTGGAGTCTTCTACATTTGGTGGGTGGCAAGTAGAGACAATTCAAGATATATCAATTAATAACTTCACTACCTGGGCTAAGAACTTTAAGGCCCAGCCCCAAAATAAGAACTTGGCTGTTCTAGTGGGGATGATAGACGCTCATATGACACAGAGGTACAAGTTTCATCTAGTTCCAATGATTAGAGCATTAAACAAATGTTTCCCAAATGCTGCCCACCATGTGTCCAATATTCCACAAACAAAGACTTTAAAACATCCAAAAATATGCTTTGCAAATGACTTCAATTTAGCTATTGATGATCAACTATCTAGAATTATTACAGTTTTTAGAACAGAAGATAAAAATAATCCTGGTGTGTTGAGTAGGACTTTGAAATAAAGGATGTATCAAACTCAGGTCTAGGATGATGGACAATGCCCCAGGATCTTCAGGTATGTAATCAGGTAAGTATTTAGAAATGAAATAATATTTGTGAAAAAATGTGTAAAGAAAACTTGTGTAAAGAAATATTAGAATGATGGACAACGCCCCAGAATCTATAGGTAAGTAATCAGGTAAGTATTTATAAATGAAATAATATTGTACTGAGAGAAGGGGAGAGTATATGAAAAAATATTTGTGAAAAAAAAGGTTTGTGTAAAAAATGTGTAAAGAAAATCTGCGTGAAAAATATATTTGAAAAATATTGAAAAATTAACCAGGCAAAGTTTAGTATTTGAAAAAATTTTAAAAATACTTACTGAAACCAGGGTCCTGGAAAAATATTTTAGTTAGGCACCTAGTAAGTACTAAAAAAATTAAAATGATCGTAAATTAGAAGCTGATATAGTGTATTTAAAATGAATGTTGGAATTATTTATTAGTAGACTATTAATCTACTTAAGACACTAAGTAAAGGCCAGCAAGGCATGATACTCTTAAAATTTAGTTTGTAGATATAAATTAATCTGCAATTTTCTAGAATACATTTTGCTTAATTTCCAGGGGCCTCATGTATAATGGCGTGCGTAGAACTCGCACTATAACATGGCGTAAGCACAAAAGCCGAAATGTGCTTACGCACAGAAAAATCCAGATGCAGGAATCTGTGCATACTCCAACTTCCACGTTCTTCCGCTACATAAATCCCGATCAGCGTGAAAACTAACGCTCGTGCACGCGCATTTTGTAATGCCCCAAATCCTCCCAGAATTATGCCTATTTGAATATGCAAATCAATATAAATCGCCCTTAAGCGCAGCCTTCTGTGAAAAGACAATGGGAAAAGCACGGGGAAAATATAAGAATTTCAGCGAATACCAAGTGGAGGCAAAGGAAAAACATACTATTTGTTCAAATAAACCGTGGTATAATGTGTGTTGGAGAAACTTGAAAGCTCACATTCACAAAATCGCACAGTGCCGGAAATAAAAAAGAAGTCACAGATCAAAGTTGCCGTGAAAAGAAGAGTTGTAAGCCCACTGTCTTAGTGTCATATGAAAGCTTATTAGGGTACAGAGAAAAAAGGCACACAGTGGGGAAAAAGCACGAAATGTCAACTTTAATCTCGAATTTTCCACTTTAATCACGTAGTTTATTTTGTCATTTAGTAGAACATTATAAACTTCATCTTAAAATCGTTTAATTAACCAGTTTCTCAAAATTACATCGTAATTAAAGTAGCACGTTAAATGCTTTGTTTTGCATTTGATCTTCTACTCGTATGTGATCTATGTGTGTGAATCACTACTTGCTTCTTAAACTGGCTCTCTTCCTCCAACTGGACACAGAGTCCATTACATTTGTGATATTACAGCTATCTCTGAAAAACTAAAATAGTGAGATGTATACGTGATGTCATTTTCATGATGATAGGAGCTAAAGCACATTATTAAACATGTGTTTCATGAGCCTCGTGCTCATGACAAGCATTTATCTTTTGTCGAAATTTGTCGCTATGCTTTTTAGCTGTGTTGTTATTTTATCTTTCTGTTTTATATTCAATATATATTGGCATGGCCGCCCCAAGAGTCCTTGCTTTTCTTTCCCCAAGTAACCGATCGCCACACAATCAGCTCTGTAATAGAAGTTAAGCCATCTGTAAGCTTAGCGCCGATTCTTTAAAACGTTTAAAGAACATTGAACATTGAGATTTCTCTCACTGGAAACCACTCGGAGTATTTATATCACTGTATGTGAGTGTGAATCACAGCAGCAGTTGATCAGAATGAGAATTATCGGCATACGGCATTAAGCACACGCTGTCTCTGCAACAGCAAAACGTTTCAAAGCCTTTCCTGTACGGACCTCACGGTTCAAAACAGTTTAATCCCAAGAACTTTAAATGCAGCCAATCAAGTGCTCCTTGTAGAACTGTTTGTACTTATAAGTACAATCACCCCACTGTAAACTTGCACTACAGTTATAATATCGCACAACCTGAGCCACTTTATAAAGCGCGTATTTACATATGATGACGATATCATTTTTAAGGTGAAATGCAGCAAAATATGTTTGTTAAATTATACAGATAAAACTTTAACTTCATTTAAATAATCTATATTCTTCACTGGGAGTGTCTTTAAGGATAGAATAATTAAACATGTACTACGAAGATATTTCAATGTTCTTTAAACGTTTTGAAGAATCGGGCGCTTAAGCTTACAGATGGCTTAACGCCTATTACAGAGCTGATTGTATGGCGATCGGTTACTTGGGGAAAGAAAAGCACTGACTGCAGGACGGCTACGCCAATATATATTGAATATAAAACAGAAAGATAAAATAACACAGCTAAAAACGCAGCGACAAAATTTCGGCAAAAGTTAAATGCTTGTGTCATGAGCACGAGGCGGCTAGTGTCTGCAACATACGTGGCCATCCAATCGTGCATAAGATACTTTACTGACATTGGCGGGCTTAAGGAGCCACCGATTCTTCCTCTGCCCAGTGCCACCACAAGCTTAGAGCCGCCCTGAGTACTGCTGCAATAAATTATTTCATCGAAGTGAAACATGTTTAATAACGTGCTTTAACTCCTATCATCATGAAAATGACATCACGTATACAGCTCAGTATTTTAGTTATTCAGAGAGCTGTAATATCACGAATGTAATGGATTCTGTGTTCAGTTGGAGGAAGAGAGCCGGTTTAAGAAACAAGTAGTGATTCACACACATAGAGCACATAGAAAATCAAATACAAAACAAAGGATTTAACGTGCTACTTTAATTACGATGTGATTTTAGAAACTGGTTAATTAAACAATTTTAAGATGAATTTTATGATGTTCTACTTTAATGACAAAATAAACTACGTGATTAAAGTGGAAATGTCGAGATTGAAGTGGACATTTCGTGCTTTTTCCCCACCGTGTGGCTTTTTTCTCTGTACCCTAATAAGCTTTCATATGACACTCAGACAGTGGGCTTACAACTCGGCTTTCCACGGCGACTTTGATATGTGACTTCTTTTTTATTTCCGGCACTGTGCGATTTTGTGGATGTGAGCTTTCATGTTTCTCCAACACGCTATGCCACTCGATCAACTTCCTTTTGTTGATTATACCACGGCTTATTTGAACAAATAGTATGTTTTTCCTTTGCCTCCACTTGGTATTCGTTGAAATTCTTATGTTTCCCCCCGTGCTTTTCCCATTGTCTTTTCACAGAAGGCTGCGCTTAAGGGCGATTTATATTGATTTGCATATTCAAATAGGCGTAATTCTGGGAGGATTTGGGGCGTTACAAAATGCACGTGCACGAGCGTTAGTTTTCACGCTGATCGGGATTTATGTAGCGGAAGAACGTGGAAGTTGGAGTACGCACAGATACCTGCATCTGGATTTTTCTGTGCGTAAGCACATTTCGGCTTTTGTGCTTACGCCATGTTATAGTGCGAGTTCTACGCACGGCGTTATACATGAGGCCCCTGGCCAGGTAAAAATGTGTGCATTGTAGTAATGTGATGTAGTCTGTGATTTAGTAACAGAAGCTGGAAATTCTAGACTAAATTTGTAAGCCAAAAGTATGATGAAGCTTGTACATTTTCTTAATGGTGCAAAACAAGATTAGAATTTGTGAGGAAGCAAAGGTTGGCAACCTGAAATTTTAAAATGTAATTATTGGAAGCTTCAGCTGAGACCAATTTTTCCTTTGACTATATTTTAAACTATGGAATGGACAGCATTCTCAGCCTGTCATTCTGAAGTAACTCTGATGAATGCCACATCACCAGCTTGCACATGCTCATTTGCCCCATGGCAACAACAAATATTGCCCAGAAACCACCATGACTCAAACATGAATGGCATCATGCTACAAAACATTAATATTTTAATTATTTGATCGATTAATTAATACTTTTTCAATTGATGTTAATTCTAAGAAAATGCAAACAACAATATCTAAAAATTCCAAAAATGTTATAAACACCTCTATATCCTGACATTAATTTGTATATTAGAGTGCCAGCGATGTACATGGAAAAAATTACAGATACTTACTTCCTTACTTCTCAGTTCCCCCAAAATGTTCCATATAACAAGCTCTAACCCCAGTATAAAAAAAAAAGATATTTCTTGTCTAAAATGTGGGTCAGTGTCAGTTTTTATGCTCATTAATCTCCATTTGTGGGAAAAGTTATTTTCACATGGCTCAGAGCAGCTTATTTATTTATACCAAGAATGTTCAGCAGGTGGGCAGCACGGTGGCATAGTGGGTAGCGCTGCTGCCTCGCAGTTAGGGGACTCGGGATCGCTTCCCGGGTCCTCCCTGTGTGGAGTTTGCATGTTCTCCCCATGTCTGCATGGGTTTCCTCCGGGTGCTCCAGTTTCCTCCCACAGTCCAAAGACATGCAGGATAGGTGCATTGGCAATTCTAAATTGTCCCTGGTGTGTGTGTGTGCCCTGTGGTGGTCTGGCTCCCTGCCTGGGGTTTGTTTCCTGCCTTGCGCTCTGTGTTGGCTGGGACTGGCTCCAGCAGACCCCCGTGACCCTGTAGTTAGGATATAGCAGAATGGATGGATGGATTTTAATGTACACATTGATGTGGAAACTGACACTTTCAGCAAATGTTTTACTCAATTGTTAAATTCAGTAGGATTTTGTCAGATTGTCAAAGGTCCAGATCATAATCATAACTACACATTAGATTTAATTATAACTTATAAAGTTGAAATTCAAAATTTAAATATTGCTCGATTAAATTAAGTTATTTCTGATCACTACTTAATTACATTTGATATAGTTCACAGATTAAAACAGACAGTGCGACATCTAGATTGTAATTCTGCTTCAAAATTTGTAGATAATTTCAGTAAGTCAGGTGTAAATGTGGAAAACCATTTAGATCAGTTAACATCAAATGTAAGCGTGGAAAATAATCTAGATCAGCTAACACCACGTTATAATGTGACCTTGAGAGACGCTCTGGACACAGTGGCTCCCCTTAAAACAAAAGCACATAGAAACTCTCCCTGGTTTAATGAAAACACTCACGCTCTTAAATTAGAGTGTCGAAAACTGGAGCAGATGGAGAACAACAAAGCTACATGTCTTTCAAATTGCATGGACAGAGAGTGTTAATAAATATAAAAAAGCCCTCTTTAAAGCTCACTCAGAATACTATTCTACAATAATAGATAGCAATAATAAAAATCCTCAGGTACTATTTAGAACAGTGGCTAAATTAACAAATGGGAGTTAAGATCTACAGTGCAAAATACCAACAGACATTAGCAGTACAGACTTTATGAACTTCTTCAATGAGAAAATTAAAAATATAAGATCCCAGATCTCAGCATCACAGTGCAAACCAAATACTAGCTTAGCAGACCCTGCCGCACATTGCATTCAGCACTTTAGTCTTTTTAATCCTGTAACTGAGCAGGAAGTCTTAACTTTAATTTCTAAAATGAAGCCCACTACTTGTTCCTTAGATCCAGTGCCAACAAAACTAGTAAAAAGTGCCATGGATGTTCTTGCAGCGCCTATTCTAAACATTATCAATAGTTCATTATTGCATGGCACAGTACCTGAAGCACTAAAAGTGTCAGTCATTAAACCATTACTTAAAAAGTCAGACCTAGACCCACACATACTAAATAATTATAGGCCTATTTCAAATTTACCCTTTCTCTCTAAAATACTAGAAAAAGTAGTTGCCAATCAGCTTCAGTCACATCTTACGCATTACAATTTATTTGAGAAATTCCAGTCTGGTTTCCGCACTGGTCATAGTACAGAAACGGCACTAACGCAGGTTGTAAACAACATTCTGATATCCTCTGATGAAGGAAACTCCACTGTAATTATGTTGTTAGACTTAAGTGCAGCGTTTGACACCATTGACCATTCTATTTTACTGCACAGGCTAGAAAATGATGTTGGGCTTACAGGTACCATGCACATTTGGTTTAGTTCTTATTTATCAAATCGATTCCAATATGTACAGAAATGTGCTGACAGTACTCCATCATTATAACAGAAGTGAGATATGGTGTCCCGCATGGCTCAGTACTGGGACCTTTACTGTTTTCACTTTACATGCTTCCACTGGGATTTCTCATTAGGAAACATAATGTTAATTTTCACTCATATGCAGATGACACCCAGTTATACCTTTCATTTAAATCAAATGAAGTTTCTCCGATGTTGTCTTTAATTAGTTGTATTAGTGAATTAAAGGAGTGGATGGATGAAAACTACTTGTCTTTAAATACAGATAAAACAGAGATGTTAATTGTTGGAGGGAATGACATTGATCACAGCAATATTTTGTCATTTAACTCAGTTGGAATCACCATTAATTTTACTGAATCAGCCCTAATCTTGGAGTTCTCTTTGACTCTAGCATGTCATTTAAAGTGCACATTACAAAGTGTCCAAATCATGTTTCTTTCCATCTTAAAAATGTTAGGGAAATTAAAGCACTTTCTAAATAAACAGGATTCTCAGAAATTAATTCATGCATTTATCTCTAGTAGGATTGACTACTGCAATGCGGTGTTCACTGGCTGTTCAAACTGTTCTTTATACAGCCTCCAGTTAATCCAAAATGCTGCTGCAAGAATTATTACAAGAACAAGAAAATATGAACACATAATTGCCGTTTTTAAATCCTTACACTGGTTAAGTTTAGGGCAGATTTCAAAATCCTCCTTTTAACATATAAAGCATTAAATGGCCAAGGTCCGCTTACTTGTCTGAACTTATCATGACTTACAAACCTGAGCGCACATTAAGATCTCAAGATGCCGGTCTGCTTATGATTCCAAGGATTAATAAAATAAAAGTGGGAGGTCGAGCTTTTAGTTACAGGGCCCCTAAACTGTGGAATGGTCTGCCTGCTACTATAAGAGATGCCCCTTCGGTTTCAGCCTTTAAATCCCGGCTGAAGACTCACTACTTCAGTTTAGCATATCCTGACTAGAGCTGCTGATTAACTGTACATACTGCATCTCTGTTGTCAGTCATTAGAAGTAAAACATATGTAACATGATAGTTATAATTTGATGCTAACCCTCACCTATTCTGTTTCTCTTCTCGGTACTCAAAAGTGGCACTTGGTGCCATTTCCCACATGCCAAGTTGTTGTGACTGCCTATGGTAAAGTCATCCCTGATGGAGGATCGCTGGAATCATGGGAAAGAGGGTCCTTTCATTGGATTGGCTGGACCAGCACTGTTTCAGCTGTGGAATGGCCAAATGGGGAGGCAGCTTGATGGATGAGGTCTCCAGGACTCTAAACAAATCCAAATCAGATTATGTGATGTCATCCACTGTTAAATTCTGCTACGTACTTCTGAAATTTTTATTTTCATACTGTATTGAGGATTTGTTCTGTTCTGTGTATTATATTGTATTGTATTGACCTTCTTCTTTTTGCCACCCACCGCACACCCAACCTACCTGGAAAGGGGTCTCTCTTTGAACCGCCTTTCCCGAGGTTTCTTTCATTTCTTTTCCCTACTGGGTTTTTTTCTGGGAGTTTTTCCTTGTCTTCTTAGAGAGTCAAGGTTGGGGGCTGTCAAGAGGCAGGGCCTGTTACAACAACAACAACAACATTTATTTATATAGCACATTTTAATGCAAAAAGTAGATCAAAGTGCTTTACATACTGAAGAAAAGAAAAATAAAAGACAAAATAAGAAATTAAAATAAGACAACATTAGTTAACATAGAAAAGGAGTAAGGTCCGATGGCCAGGGTGGACAGAAAGCCCATTGCGGCACTCCTTGTGTGATTTTGGGCTATACAAAAATAAATTGTATTGTATTGTATTGTATGTTCAGCAAGTACAGCTCATATCTTTTGATACAACTCCTAGCATTACAGGAAGAAAATCCAATGCATGTGTTCTGCTGCAGCAGAATATGAGTAAAGATCTCTTGAGCTTTCCTTGCTGGTGCAATATTCAGGAGTTAATCATATCAAAAGTGTTTGACACACTCCTGATAGTGTTGTCAGGCCCAAATATCAAGAGTTTTGAGCGGTTTACATCTGCCTGGAATAATCTTGATAAAAGCAATAATTCCAGAGGAATGGAAAATGAGATAGTTTCAGTAGAGTTACGACCACTCCAAGAGAGCCTGGCTGAGTTCTTAACAAGAAACCTGAATAATTTCAGACCTAAGATAATTATAGGGAGCTGTTGATCCTGGCATTGCCATTTCTTGATACAAAGAGAGATACTGAAGTACACATTAATGTACCAGGGGCATGCCACCAGGCACATTGGATGGGGAAAATGATCTATAGTATAAAGACCTTCCTTTTTTGGCAAGATCCACCTCAATGCAACAGAGCTAACACGTTTCTTCCAGTTTAAAGTTTTCATAGTTTGCTTGTACTTGAAGGTATCTATGCCAGATTCCTACTTCTTCAATGTAAAAAGACATTGAACTGCTTTGTGCTCATGTGGAATACAATGTAATTAACAATAATGTTGCTTGATCAGTGCTGAAAGGTTTTGGTGGACACTTGTGGTACCTCAGTGAAACTTTGAATGGATTAGCCTTCTTTGACAAGCAGCCTTAATAAGCAGCTGCATTACTTTGTATCATCAAGCACAAAAAACTGTCTGTTGCTCTGTATAAGCCAAGTCTTCGTTATTCTAGAAGCTAGTATGTGGCAATCAAATGATTACATCTAAGTAATATCGAGAGTCACTGGACTGGAGGTGGTGAGCGACTCTACAGAACAAGGTGTTGTGCTTATGGGGACATTAAATGTCATACTGAGCAACCAAGAAAAATTGAAGCATTTTATCTTTCAGAAAACATTGTCAGGACTTTCCAAACACCAATAAAGCTATCACAGTATAAATAAAACTGAAACTGTAGGTAGTGTGTCTTCACATTTGTGGCTACTGGAGACAATAAATCCTTTATTTTGTGTCTATTTGAAGGACTATTTTTGTGGTGATTAGCCACAAGTAAAAGGTATTGTTCTGCAAATCATTGTCTATATTTAAATTTTCAACTAAAAGGTAAAGGATTTGGGGCAAGGATTTAAAATGTTTTTTTCATTGACACATTAGGATATATTTATTTAGTTGTACTATAGCACTTACAGGTTATAGACTTTGTACTACAGTGCTTCACATAGTAATGAACAAAGCTCTCTTCCTGCTGAAATTTGCAACATTTTGTATGACTGTCAGAACATGTGTTAAAAATGTCTATTAATGGAAATTTTGGAAAAATGCATAATGCTTTGTTTTGTCATGAAAGGGTGTGATGCGACTCCCTTCTCACCCTAGGAAATTTCATATAGACCTGAGTATCCCAAACCTTTGACTTTTGCTCTGTTGAATCATATTTACCAGGAAATCTTGGAGATGCAGCTGCAATCTGCAGCGCCACTAGTGGCCACTTTTAGGATGAATTATGGTTGATTGAATTTATGTTTAAATCATTTACCACATTATGTTGTCTCTAGACCCCAGATGAAATATTCAAAAAAGTGCAAAGTACAGCAGAGAAGCAGGTTAAAATGTTTATTCTTATATTCACTCAAAATGGAATAACATAGTTCTAAACTAAAATTTTTAATATGCCAAATGCGGAAGGCACACCAAATGTGATCATAACAGTACAACCTAGACAAATAAAAGCTGTACTTACTAGAAGTCTAAGCAGCCAATGTGCTCAGATACCTGGTGGCTTTTTCATTTTTGCGTTGTGCTTCTGAGCTGACAGGTCTTTGATCCAGCATGGTCTTTGGATGAATGCTGATGGAAGGACATAGACAAGCAACGTCTGACATGCCATAAGATTTATTCCAGCCATGTTCCCCCATACTGAACCTCCTGAACCAATGGAGCATCATATTGTAGGGCCCAACTCCCTTCCTAACCTCTGTCCATATGCCCCTGGACAGACCTTGGCTGGGCACAAGCCTAGATTTTCAAACTTTCTACCATTTAGTATTCTTCTACTTATGGTCTTGGTCTAGAGTAACTTGAGTCTCTTGTCTTTCTTGCAGTCTTCAGCCTCTGTTAGCGGAGCTTCTCTTTAGACCCAAAGTTTTCATTGTTGTGACTATTTTTGTGATTAGCAGAACAAGCATATCAAATAGCACTATTTAAGACATTCTTAGTTTTTCTAATGTATCTTTATCATTACAAACAAATATGCTTAGTATTTATGTATGAAATATAGAATACACAATGAAAACATATCACACAATTGTTATAAGTCTGTTCCCATTTCCTGCTTTATTACTTATTTTACAGAAAAAAGTTTCAAACTTAATAAAACAACAGTAAAGCAATATCAGTGTACTTTTAAACCACAAAACAAGTCATTTAAATTAAAATTAACTACAGCTATGCACAGTATGATGACCATATGCATAAACTTTCTGCGATTTTGATAATGACAATGTTTTTCCTGTGCAGTGTTTCCTGAAAATTTGCTAGGAGTCTCACTTTCCCCTTCCAGCAGCCAAATGGACTGCTGTTTATTGCAAGGCTACAGGTGCCCTCATTACACAGATACTGCCCAGTGTCACCTCTCCCTCCCTGCAGCTATACTCTCTGAGACAGCCCAGCTGGAATGCCTACTTAGAGAGGGGGTCATTTCAAGCACTGGTTCTACTACTCAGCTAAATGGCTAGTTAACAAGTGAGTGGCTTATCTGTGGCTGAGCTTACTGCAGATGCTTTAAGTGGTACATGCTCACGAAAACACAAAATGATCAAAAATGATGACAAACTCCACTATTACTGATGGCTGCTACATATTCATCTGATATAAAGCATGAAGTCAGCCTGAATTGGAAGGCTTATACTGCACTAAGCAATGCAAGATAAGTATTTGAAAATGCAAAGAAAACTTGTACCGACCCATGGACTGATAATTGGTGATCCACGATGCAAACAATAAATCTTTAATATATACTTACTGAGTTGGCTGGCATTGTCCAGCTCAGAAAGTGAAAAGGTTTTAAGTTAAAAATTAATTGCAAATTATATATTAAACTTTATTACAGTTAAACGAGGTGAATTTAGTAGATAACTATTGCTAGTTTTGGAAAGCTATTTTCTATATAATATTTCTAGTTTTACCTTCTGGTGCAAAAATTCACAAATTTAATTAGATAACTTTGGAGACAATACGGTCCCTCCCGGGGCAGCTTTGGGCTATAACAAAAAAGAGGGGGAAATGCTTGTGTAAGAAAAAGTTAAATGCGATTGTGAGAATTAAACCTGGATTTCCTGGTATTTGGCAATATAACACACTGTAATATTTTTGAAAATGTAGCTCTTTTTCCCATCTTTGTCCGGGTATGATTTCTAAAGCTGAATGTAAATTTAAAGTATAAAATTGTGTTTATACTAAATATGATCCCAGTTTGTTTAGAGATTTGTATAAGTTGTGGACCCTTTGCTCCAACTTCAAAACACCTCCAACACCCTGGGGAGAGCAGATCTGAAAGTTATATGTAAAAACTTTGACTTATGTAATTAGAGACATGCCAGAGATATAACACTGCAGGTTGTGATGGGGATATTGCAACCCCAAATTGCGATAAATAATTCTGGAGACAATATGGCTTTAGTAGATGGCTTGTGTCATGACAAAAAAAATATAAAACGATGGAAGTGCTTGACTAATAGAAAAAGTACAATATAACAAGCAGAAACTGAACCTGGATTTCTTGGTTATGTGTGGTAACCATTACACCTGAATTATGGCTTTTCTTCTGTATTGATACATTACACAGCAGAAAGTTTTTCAAGTTGTCTGACACTGAACTATCTTTAAACGGGCAAATCTGAAAATTGTACATCAAAAAGCTGACTTGTTGTGAGAAGTAATTGTGTGCCATATTTCTAGTTTGGCTTGAAAGACAAAATTGTGCATAAAGAAAAGACAAACATAAATTGCTGTAATATAATTATAGAGTGTGTACTTTATGTAGTGAACGGCATTACAAAATACAAAAATGAGTAAGAAAAAGCAAGCACTTCATTGAAAATAGATTAGTACTTCAAAATTTTACGTAAGGAAACAGTTAATAAAACAGCAAATCAGATAGATGGGTACCGACTTATAACGATAGAAAGCACATCAATAGTTTGTATTGCAAAAAATAACCAAGAGGTATAACTAGAAAACATACTGTACGTTATTGAATTAGTTTGTTTTCTCTTTTTGTCGGCTAAGCACATGTACATTAATTTGTGTCAGAAGAGTGTACTTTACTGAATTCATCTAAATGTTTGCAGAAAATCTTGAAGTTCTGAATTTTAAATGCCCCATTGAACAGCTTAATGAAAACTGTTTATCATGCAGGACATATGCAGTATATTTTTTCTATCAAAATGTAATAACATTTGTAACCAGGACAGTAACAATTATTTTCTTGCTATGATTATGGATTTACTTGCATTAATGCTCAAGCAATTATTAGAAGCACCAATGATCTGCACATTTTATATGGTAAGAATGCTTTTTTCTAAACATATTTCTTAATGTATATGATACATTTTGCATCCATTGTATTTCTTAGTTTTTCCAGTATAATCATTTTTTAATAAAATGATTATCTATAAATGACTTCATATTGTAAAGATTAAAAAAATACTGTACTTTCTTTATTTTTTAAACACACCTTACATATTTTTGTAGCATGCATTGTACATTTGCTACAAATAGACTCCAAGTAAACATATGATGCTCATGGTTTTGAATCAATATAAATAAAGAAGCAGATGGAGGCCATTTCAATGATCGGAACAAGGCAGGCACCTCTTTATTATAGCTTTAAACAACACTCCCGGGAGGTGCCCGACATTTGAACTGCTGTTTTCAATATGCAGAGACACTGAATCCACCAGATTTCAGAATAAAGGAGTCAAATTCAAACTGAATATGAATGGAACTCATTCGAAATAAGTATGACAAGAAATAAAAGAAAATGCGCTAAATGATAAGAAAGCAGAGTGTAATTAATATGTCTGTTAGCAATGTATTTTGATGACTTACAAGCAATTAGATTAGAATGTGATAAAAGGATGTTTAATAGGTTTTGTCTATGATCAGTAGATTTATTCAATCTAACATTTAATTCTCCATTTTGCAGTTTTGGTGTTGCTACCTCATGAATTCAGCATTCTGGCTTTGAATCTTGCACTAAGTCACTTCAAGTGTGACGCTTCAACTAGAAATATATAAGGTATGCTCGGTCAGAGTGGCAGTCAGCCAGTCAGACTACAGTATTCAAAATGTGATAGGCACCCAGCCAATGTACCAATGAGCATGCAATGATTTGCATGTCCCCACCCCCTTCCCAACACCCATGGCTACTGAGATTCTAGCTTTTACTGGAAGTTCTGCCTTTGGAGGTGGGTGGGTGTCACAATCAGAAGTAGGTGGGTGAAACTAATATACGCTGCTACTCAGAAGATGAATCTGATATATTATCTGGCTTTGCTACTTTTCTATAATGACTCTCATGATGAATTTTAAATGTGGATATATTGCCTGAGAATGACCTATTTGCAATAATTCTTCCTCATTACTTTTTGGTAATCGTTGTTTCCTTTATGATATCCAAGTGTTGTATGGCCATGTGCCAGAATATCATTATTAGTAATATGGCTGCTAATTCTTCACTAACAGACATGAGACAGATGTAGAGCAGGACCAGAATTTTCTTTCATTCCTATATGTGTGTTATGGTGTGTTATGAGACTGAGTCTCTGAGGATTACTTTGAGTGGACAAAAAGACAGAGAGATGTAAACATAATTTAGAAATTGTAGTCAGTACCAGGCTAAAGTAAAAAATAAAAATAAAAGAGATTAAAACGAGAGCACAGGTAACCAAAAACCAGGGGCAAATCAGGAATCATAAGAAAAGGCAAAAAGAGATTTAAAGACTACAAAATGACCCTAACTATCACTAAGAGATTCATTTTTGCTATCCAACTAAGGGATGTTTATAATTGGAATCATGGCAATATTTATACTGGATGTTCAATGAGTTCAGAAGTGCAACAATCAGGGTCACGTGACACACAACCCTCAATCACGAGACATCAAACATAAAAATAAAATTCCAAATTTTCAAAAATATTAAAAGACAAACACAGAAATGAATAATAACCCCAAAACTGCCACAAAAAAACATATAGTTATGACATCTATCCATCCATCCATCCATCTATCCATTATCCAACCCACTATATCCTAACTACAAGGTCACGGGGGTCTGCTGGAATCAATCCCAGCCAACACAGGGCGCAAGGCAGGAAACAAACCCTCAGGCAGAGCGCCTGCCCACCGCAGGGCGTTACACACCCACACACCAAATACACACTACAGACAATTTAGGATCACCAATGCACCTAATTTGCATGTCTTTGGACTGTGGGAGGAAACCCACACAGACACAGGGAGAACATGCAAGCTCCACACAGGGAGGACCTGGGAAGCAAACCGGCCAACGTGGCGCCTAGTTATGACATAGTAATGTTAACTAAAAGGATGAAATTGTAAGGGAGATTTTCTTATAAGACTTTCTGAGTTCACTCTATCAAAGATGAAAACAGTGGTATCACACAATCAGTTGCTTTACTAATGTAGTTCACTCTTTCATTTACTGTTTTATGTACTGTATATAAGTAGTTCCTCTCCAAACAAGGTATACTGCAAGTGAAGTAAACTGATGTAAGATAGTTATACAGCTGTGTTATGCAAATGATCTTAGATTTCGTCATTTCAAGTTCTCCTATATGTGTTGGCATTTGTCATAGTGAAATGATGTGTTCCTATAGCAGTGCTCCCTTAGACCTGTTCAATAAAAGATGTCTATTGGAACCATTACAAGAGTAATGCTGTTATTTTACAGAAAAATCCCTAAAATTGCCCACTTAAAAGTCTATTCTGGTTAGAATTTTATCATCTCTTCAAAATCTGAAGTAATTTTTTTAATTTTGAATATACACACCGCGTAAGCACTGTGAAAATGTATTATGGTCACCAGATGGTGGTTTAACATACTGTGTTAAAAAAACAATTATTGATTATGTCCAAAAACTCACATTCTTGTGATCAGATGTCTTCACAAAGATTTATAAATATAGCACATATACTATATATATATATATGTACAGTATTAATTCAGCTAGAACAACATGGTTATTTATTGTAACAAAATGTACCACTCCTATACACAGACATAGCAGTCAGGCAGGGCCGTGGCCAGGTTTGTGGCCAAGTAATACTGTTCCTTGCATTTACAATGTTCCTTGCATCACCCATCGATGATGGTGCTTATAGCAAGGCGAGTTGACTAGGGTTTGCTTTTGCTATAAGCTGCTGCAGCGCTGGGAGCCTGCAGTTGCCCTGGCAACTAATAAGTTGTCTTCCACAGACGCTCTTTGGCATGTTGTCCCGTTGGGGGGAATCCCAAAAGAGTTTAGAAACCTTACAATATATACTGTACATATATATATTGTGATAAGGTTTCTTCTTCAAAAGAATAATACTCAAACAAAGAAAAAGTTTTGGGGACCGTCCCCATATATTGTCGTCCAGACAATCAAAGAAAACACGATTCAAAGTCTTAAAAATAAAACAATGAACAATCTTCCTGAGAAAAAATGGCGACTTTATAGAGGAAGGATTATGGGACAGGAAATGGTTGGCAGTAAGTGCGTTTGAAAACAGGAACCGGAAGTGCGTCATCAGGATGGGACAGAGGTGATGTGAATTGATGGAGCCGGAAGTGACGTCATCATGGTGGAACCGGAAGTGACGTCGTCACGGCCATTTTGGAATCCGGAAGTGGAGGAGTTATTTTTCTTCCAGTTTTCTGTCGGGCAAAAGAGATTCAGGTAAGTACCACATGACAACCCTCTATCTCGGATGTTTCACTCACCTTTGGCTCTTTGACTGCCTCCTAATCGCACATGTG
>NC_053157.1:140374753-140412795 GCF_016835505.1 Polypterus senegalus
TTTTGATTTTTGCCCTTTGAAGATAGTTTTCTTTAATGTGAGAAAGAACTGCCATCTTGTCTTGTAATGAAGCACAGTTTAAACTTGACTAAGGGGTTTCAGTCTAGAGGGCTCTAAAATGTTAACAGGTGAGAGTTTAAAGGGCTTAAAATATATAAAATAACCATACAAACATATGGTTTCTACTCATGGAAATTCATTTATCGCTAGAGTCTGGAACGGATTAACTGATAAACGAGGGTTGACTGTATATATATGCCAGCAACACCATGACAATGACAAAACAATTACATTGTTAATAAGTTACGTTGTTATTAAAATGTTTCCTTTCTTTTCATTACTTCTTTAACACATTCATCTCAAGGCTGGTATTTTGCTAGTATATATATATATATATATATATATATATATATATATATATATATATATTGTGGCAGACACTCAAGGACCTTGCCCCACGGGACACCTGGAGCAGGGTAAGGCAATGTCTCCTGGCAACAAGAAGGCATTCCCTTTCCACCAAGGACCATGGATACAGAGATGGGAAGCTCAATCCTGTGGGGGTCCATGCCCAAACCCAGGGGTGCCTGGATTGTTTCTGAGCCCTGAGGACAGCACTGCCACTCCAGGAACTATGTACACCCGCAGTGCTTCGGGGTGCAAGGGCAGCACTCACCACACCAGGAATTGCTACCAAAGACCATCACCCGAGCACCTGGAGCACATCCAGTGCTCCCTTAGAGGAGCCAGAGCCGGGAGGAGGAAGACTGAGATTGCTAGAGAGGAGTGGAGGCGATCAGAGAGAGACAAAGGACTGGAGGAGTCATGTGTGAGTCTCTGGAACCTGTTGTAAATAGTGTGAAAACCATGTGTTGTGAACATTGGTGTCGTGGTCTGTCTGTGGCCAGGCTATCTGTTGCAATATATATATGTATTGATATGATATATATATATTTATAATGGAAAGCTGTACTTCAGACACAGACAGACCGACACCAAAATGTCCAAAACACACTTCTTTATTAATATTTTTTCTGCACCACAATGCCTTCAACTACCAACTCTCTTCACTCTCTTCTTCTTTCTTTCTTTCTCTCTTGACCTCCTGTCCCTCCTTGCAAGCTTCCTCCTTCCTCCCAACTCTGGCTCGACTACTGGAGGGAGGCGCCCTTTATTATGACCAGGATGAGCCCCAGGTGCTCCCCTTGACGTCACTTCCTGGTGTGGTGGAAGTGTCAGGAAAGCCTCCGGAAGTACTCTGGGTGTCCTTGTAACTGCTTCCGGCAGCACTTCCTGGTGTGGCGAAAGTGCTGCCATCCAGGATTCTCTAATTGTCCGGCGCGCCCTGGCAGTGGCGCACGCCCTCTCATAATGAGTGTCTCAGCTCCGTCCTTGTGGCCCCCAAATAGACCGGGCAGCTGCCCTCTCGCGTGGCTGAGGAGAAGTATCATTCAACTCGGGACTGTCCAGGCGCGTCCGGCAGCAGTGTCCCAGCACATCTGTGACTATATATATATATATATATATATATATAATACAAACCGGATTCCAAAAAGTTGGGACACTAAACAAATTGTGAATAAAAACTGAATGCAATGATGTGGAGATGGCAAATGTCAATATTTTATTTGTAATAGAACGTAGATGACAGATCAAACGTTTAATCCGAGTAAATGTATCATTTTAAAGGAAAAATATGTTGATTCAAAATTTCACGGTGTCAACAAATCCCAAAAAAGTTGGACAAGTAGCAGTAAGAGGCTGGAAAAAGAGTAAATTTGAGCATAACGAAGAGCTGGAAGACCAATAAACACTAATTAGGTCAATTGGTAACATGATTGGGTATAAAAAGAGCTTCTCAGAGTGGCAGTGTCTCTCAGAAGCCAAGATGGGTAGAGGATCACCAATTCCACAATGTTGCGCAGAAAGATAGTGGAGCAATATCAGAAAGGTGTTTCCCAGCGAAAAATTGTAAAGACTTTGCATCTGTCATCATCAACTGTGCATAACATCATCCGAAGATTCAGAGAATCTGGAACAATCTCTGTCGTAAGGGTCAAGGCCGTAAAACCATACTGGATGCCCGTGATCTCCGGGCCCTTAAACGACACTGCACCACAAACAAGAATGCTACTGTAAAGGAAATCACAGAATGGGCTCAGGAATACTTCCAGAAACCATTGTCAGTGAACACAATCCACCGTGCCATCCGCCAGTGTTGCCAGCTGAAACTCTACAGTGCAAAGAAGAAGCCATTTCTAAGCAAGATCCACAAGCTCAGGCGATGTCACTGGGCCAGGGATCATTTAAAATGGAGTGTGGCAAAATGGAAGACTGTTCTGTGGTCAGACGAGTCACGATTCGAAGTTCTTTTTGGAAATCTGGGACGCCATGTCATCCGGACCAAAGAGGACAAGGACAACCCAAGTTGTTATCAACGTCAGTTCAGAAGCCTGCATCTCTGATGGAATGGGGTTGCATGAGTGCGTGTGGCATGGGCAGCTTGCATGTCTGGAAAGGCACCATCAATGCAGAAAAATATATTCAGGTTCTAGAACAACATATGCTCCCATCCAGACGTCATCTCTTTCAGGGAAGACCCTGCATTTTTTCAACAAGATAATGCCAGACCACATTCTGCATCAATCACAACATCATGGCTGCGTAGGAGAAGGATCCGGGTACTGAAATGGCCAGTCTGCAGTCCAGATCTTTTACCTATAGAGAACATTTGGCGCATCATAAAGAGGAAGGTGCGACAAAGAAGGCCCAAGACGATTGAACAGTTAGAGGCCTGTATTAGACAAGAATGGGAGAGCATTCCTATTTCTAAACTTGAGAAACTGGTCTCCTCGGTCCTCAGACGTCTGTTGAGTGTTGTAAGAAGAAGGGGAGATGCCACACAGTGGTGAAAATGGCCTTGTCCCAACTTTTTTGGGATTTGTTGACACCATGAAATTCTGAATCAACATATTTTTCCCTTAAAATGATACATTTTCTCAGTTTAAACTTTGTTCCATGATTTATGTTCTATTCTGAATAAAATATTAGAAGTTGTCACCTCCACATCATTGCATTCAGTTTTATTCACAATTTGTATAGTGTCCCAACTTTTTGGAATCCGGTTTGTATATTGTGATGGACGGCCAGTAGCTCAACCAGGCCAGGACACCCAAAGAATGGAAGGATGGGGGAAGGCAGCTACTTTGGGACACTGCCTTGCCGCAAGATGCTAGATGGCGGCTTCCCTGCAGCATAGCGGTGCCCCGGATTCCCACAGGGCACCATGGGATGTGGAGTTTGGCTTCACATGATGAAGAAAATGCAAGTTCTCCAGGTCAGGGATTATATAAAGGACTGATGTAAGCCCAGCAAGCAAGCCAGAGTCGGGTGGAGGTGGACAAAGCTTGCTGGGAGGTGTGGAGGAGAAAGAGCATTGGGTTTATTATTGTATTTAGGTAATTACTTGCCTGTTATTGTGGCTGAGGTGGTTAGGGAACACTGTTTATTTTGAAGAACAGAATGTATCTGTGTGTCTGTCTGTTGGGTTTGAAGAGGCTGTAGCGACACCTAGTGTCCACTATATATATATATATATATATATATAATGCTAAGTTAACTGACTCAGTCAGCTCACTCACTCAACAAAAATAATATTTCCTGCTGAGTTAAAAAGCTAAAATTGGCATGATTGTATATCTAGGGTAGTGGGTATCTGCTAAAAAAAGACATTTCCATATATCAATTTGGTTATGTTATAGAAAAACCAAAATTAGACAACATGTGACTTTTATTAATCAATACATTTTTTATTGTCAACGTTTATTAAGACTATGTTAACTTACATGTTCTGCATGGCATTGACTGGGGGCTTTAGGCAAATGAAGGATGCTGCAGAAGCGATTAACAGCAGCACCAGCCAGTAAAGCGGACAGACAACTGAAAAAGGGACGGCGCTGTGGATCCAAACATAATCACGTTTGCTGTGTTGAGAGAGGTGTGAAATGGTATTGAGAAAGTTTGGCAAATAAGTTGTAATAAGTTAAAGTAAAACGCAATTCAGTGTTAGCACTTTATTTTCTGCCTATGGCTATGGCCAAAAAAAAAATACAAGCTAGGACATGTAATTGATTTAAAAAATAAAATGATATACTTGAGAAAGCGATGTAAACAATTGAAAATCGTAAACATTTAATAATGAAAATAATACATTCTCCAATTTCCCATTATTCCCACTGATTATCCATTTCAATTCAAATTAATATACTTTTCTGCAAAATTGCATTTTGCATTGATTGTCAACAAGAGCCAAGTGACTAGGAAAAGTAAGAATTGGTCAAATGCTGGAATGTTTGACTCCTGTACAAGTGTATATAGCAGGTTCAAGAGCTCCAATGACCTAATCATATTGTTGTTACTTATTATTTTAATGACACCTTTATCTAAGGCAACTTACAACATTTGGGATACAGTTGGCCATGTTTCTTTTGTTTTTACAAACTGGAGCACAAGCAGGTGCTCAGGGTCACATAGTTTCAGTTGTAAGATTTGAAACCAAAACCTCAGAGTTCAAAGTGCAAATGTTTAACCACTACACCACACTGCCTGCCAATATCTTTAGCCTTTGGTAAAGCCATACAGACATTGCATACAGTAGAGTACTTAGTTACATATTAATTCAGATACATTAAGGACAGCACAGTAACCAAGTCTCATTGTCTTATGAAATTTCCCAGAACACAACTAGTGTGCTATATGCCAGGAGTCACAGACTAATAAGGTGAAGAGGATGATATCTTCCTTAAATAGCAGAAATATTACAAGTAGATTCACAATCCAATCAATATGTTTCATGGTCTTGCAAAATAGCTTGTATCCTGTGATAT
This sequence comes from Polypterus senegalus, assembly GCF_016835505.1. Lineage (NCBI taxonomy): Eukaryota > Metazoa > Chordata > Cladistia > Polypteriformes > Polypteridae > Polypterus > Polypterus senegalus. The sequence continues at coordinate 140,379,640 of NC_053157.1, forward strand.
CTTGTGGAAGGAGTTACAAGGGCACATGGCTTCAGGGTTGCTGCAGCATGTCGTGACTTATCTACAATTATGGAGTGAAAATGTTGTTTATAAACAGCATAAAGTCATTCTGTGGAATGTGGCCACTAAGATGTGATTTACTTTGTCTTCTTTTGTGATATTCATGGATAAAAGACTCAACAAAATGGTGAAAAAGTTTGATAATATCTAAATTTTTAATTTTTTCTAAGGATGGTGAGACTGTAATTTTGAAATCATCATCAGTCCTGTAAAGTTTAATTTTAATAAGGTAAAAATCTACTATTTTGTCCATCTACATTATACCAATGGTGATTAATAAATATTTCTTTGCACTTGTTTATTAGTTTAAGGCATCTGATTGTAATTTATCTGTAACAATACAAAGGTCCACCGAATGGCCAAACTATTCCAAATACCGTGAACTGCTTTAGCATCGATACTCTCAAATATTTATCCCACTGTAATCTGAGTGTGGAATTACAGCTCTACAGCAGCTGATCGGAAAGAGAATTATTGGTATACAGCATCAAGCACACGCTGCCTCAGCCATGCTGCACTATTTGAACTGGTCTCATATGACAAATGCTTCAGAACCTTTCCTGTAGGGACATCGCAGTTCAGAAACAGTTTCATCCCAAGATCTATAAACAAACTCAATCAGTCCATCAAGTACTCCTTGGAGAACTGTTTGTACTTATAAGTACAATCACCTCACAGTAATCTTGCATATAGTTATAATATTGCACAACCTGAGCCACTTTATAAAGCGTGTATTTACATATGATGATGATATCATTTTTAAGATGAAATGCAGCAAAATATTTTAATTACATTATACAGATAAAATATTAACATAATTTAAATAATCTATATTGTTAATAATTAAACATGTGAGGACACAGTGTCACAGCACTAGCTACTTCAGGGAATGTTCCTGCCTTGCACTGTATTGTTGCTAGGGCTGGCGCAACACTGGAATGACAGATGGATAGAATAATTAAACATGTACTACGAAGATATTTCAATATTCCTTAAAAGTTTTAAAGAATCAGCGTTATAAGCTTACAGATGGCTTAACATCTATTACAGAGCTGATTGTGTGGCGACTTGGGTAATTGGAGAAAGAAAAGGAAGGACAGGAATTTCATGAAGGTTGAGCACGCACAGCAAGCATCTTGCTGGAAGCAGGAACAATCTCTGGACAGATCGCCAGCTTGTCACTATCACAGTGCCACTATGTTCCCATGTTTAATAACATGCTTTAACTCCTATCATCATAAAAATGATATCAAATATACATCTCCGTATTTTAATTATTCAGAGAGCTGTAAAAAGTGGAAATTTCGAGATTAAAGTTGACATTTTGTGCTTTTTTCCCACTGTGTGCCTATTTTGTTTTTCTCTGTACCCTAATAAGCTTTCATATGACACTCAGACAGTGGGCTACGACTCGCCTTTTCACAACATCGTTGATATCTGACAATAATATTTTATTTCGGGCACTGTGTGACTTTGTGAACTTGTGAACTCCAACACTCTATGTTCCTAGATCAACTTCCTTTTGTTGTTTATACCACTGTTTAAACCAACAAATAACAAATAGTACGTTTTTCCTTGCCTCCACTTGGTATTCACTGAAATTCTTCTATTTCCTCCATGCTTTTGCCATTGTCTTTTCACAGAACGCTGAGCTTAAGGGCTATTTATATTGATTTGCATATTCAAAGAGACGAATTCTGGGAGGACAGGGGTAACCTAAAATGTCAATTTTGTTTTCAGATTCAACGAGCTAAAAAGAATGTTCAATGTTTATTTTATAATTTTCTTATATTATTTTAAAATTACTGATTTCTTTGAGGTCAGTTTAATTTATTACCTTTTTTTTATTTAGTAGGTGTTCTTAAACAAAGTGATTTATAGCTATTTCAAGGACATGACCACCAAAACTACTGCAACAACAAGTGCTAATTACACTATAGTATCAGTCTGATATTCTCTAAACATGCAGAAGTTGTCCCTTTAAAACAAAGCCCGGGCCTTTCTACTGCTGGTGATTCCCTTGCTTCTTCCGTCCAGGCTATGCACCAAGGGAGCCACCCTACCTGCAGCTGACTTTCTCTCAGTCTTCACCTCACTGATCCCTGGCTCCGGTAGGCTCCACCAAACCAAGAACTTGAGCTCCCAGCGACCAGGATGCTCACGCTGGGAATCCATGTCCCAAGTCCTGACTCCCACTGCCTTCTTGGCCTTACACGACCAGCCATTTCTTCCAGTCACTCCCGCTCTTCATAAAATGCTCAGCGGGAGCGACCACATCCGACTGCCCGGGTGCCGGCCAAACACCCCACTTGGGCTCATTGTCTAGCTGCCTACAAGCCTGCGCTCACTCGCACCGGCTATACTCTCACCGTTTCCTGCCTTCTTCTCCTTCTAACCTCCGTCCATCTTTTATCTCTTCCCTTTTTCCTCCTCCCCTGCTAGCCTCTATTTATCATGAGGATGTAGATCAGCTGTGGCAATCAGCAGCTCCCAGGAACAATTACAGATGCTGATAACTTGTCACCTGCGCATTTAAGCGAGGTTTACCCACATCACAAATTCCCGAACCGCTCACACACTACCGCCCCTCATGCTGAAAAGCAGTGCGGCGATTATCTATTTAAAAAGTGGCCCTGTTAACTTGAGCTGTGGACCCGCTATACCACACATGCTTCTTCGGACCCTTTCATAGTATGTCAAAGCCATTTATTAACGCGTCTCTTTAAGATGATAATTATTAACCTAAATGCTTACTAACTGATTCCTTCACAACACACTTACATTGTTCAGGGTTCAGGAGATGGATATAGACTCTCGTGACTCTAGAGATGTTAAAGGTCACTGTATTAGGGGAGGAGCTAAGTTAAACTTCATTTCTGGCTTGATGACATATGATAATGGAGACATTGTTCTGGACATAGTTATCAGTGTCTGTTAATGAATATTTACTTGATTAAATTCTTGATTAAACCCGCCATGGAAATGAATCCTTAACACATTACACCATGTCAGAGGTATTGTGGACATGCAAAGGCAGTTGCTATGGTTCTGTGAAATGTGACATTGATATGAAAGATATTGTGGCAAGACAAGCAGACCTGTCTGGCAGAGCAAGCCTTGCAATGCAACTTGCAGAAATGTTACATTGTGGAAAACCTCAAGAATGGGAAATGTAAATCAGAAGACTGGAAAGATTCAGATTATTCAATATGCTACATGTTTCATCAGATGCTAATTAGACAGTCATGTTAACATGCTTGTATGGGTTCTCAGAATGACATCACATTTGTTATTCCAGGTCAGTCACTCATTTTCAATCACTCAGCTTGTCACTTAACCTCTGACATCACAAAGGAGGGATTTATTCTTGAAAGCAAACTATTTCCTAACGTTTAATGAAAGATTAAAACATTTGCATACCTTACAAATTTTAACAGTCATCCATACATGGGAGTGTAGTCTACAGTTTTCAATACACAGGCTTTATTAACGAATTCTTTTAGTGGCAACTAACCCATTAATTTAGTGTGATGGTCGAATGCAGGCATAAACTTATAAACAATTACTGCTAATAAGGTTAAAATGAAGAAAAATAGTGTATCTACTGTATATTAATAAGATTAAAAGAAAAAACATAGCAGTGTATATATGTATGTTTACATAAAAGGGGTTTAAATCTGTAATTTTCTGATTGTAACTGACTTTAACGACAATTCTTTAATTGATAACTGTTAAAAGACTAATGTTAGCGCATACCAATGGAGTGTGATATATTATCAGATTAATTATTGTACATTTGCTATTTTTGCTGATTCAAAGGGTTAAAAATTTAACATAATTTTTTAATAGTGTAACTAAGATTTATTGATATCTTGTATATATATTTTATTGTATTAGGTTTGTTGTTGTATGTGTTTTTTCTTAGTTTCTTCACACTGAGTGCAAGATGACAGAGCCAGTCTCTATTCCTTTAAGTATAAGAAAGTTGGTTGACTAGATCTACAGTGTCAGGTTAAAGATATTAGAGCCAGATGATGTGCATCAAAATGAAACAGAGGCTACCCCAGGAGACTGCTTGAAAGAGTTGATGCAAAATAGAGAACAAATGCAGACTACCATTCAACAGCACCTCCAAAAGACTTTTAACAGATATCATAGACAGTTTTCAAGCAATTCAAGATTACATCATGAGATTTAAGAGATAAAGTAGATCCATATGAAGCAGTGACAGCTGAGATTCCCAAAATTGCATGAGAGGATAGTCAGCATTGAATGGATTTTAATGCTGAAAGAGATCTTTCAGCTACTGTATCACAGTTATGCCTGCTCGATTTGTGGATCTATAGTCTCAAGATTAAATAAAAGTTTAGTATCCACTCTAATACTTATTGTCAATAATACTGTACCTCCTGCCTGACAGCCATATGTGCAGATGCTGCAGCAGAGTTGGAAGCAAGTAATTGGAAAATGAAGTTATACTGAAAGCAAAGAGGCAGAGAGAGAGAGAGAGAATATGGCAATTCGATTAACAACAAATCTAGTGACTCACAAGTGTGAATTGGAACTACTGCAAGCAAAGAAAAGTTTGAGAGCAGCATGAGCGAGAACATCTTAAATCAATGTATTTGTCTGATTATTACTATTGAGCCCAATACAACATTGTCATTCCTTGTCTATCTCCGGTCTCTTAAAAGCTCAAGGGACAACTTTGAGAAGTCTCCTATTGATGGTAAGCTTGGTTGAAGTAAAAGAGTGAAAGTAAAAGAGAGCCCCAGGCAGTGAAACAGCCTGCCATTAGAATATCCTAGGATTGAATACTTTCGGTGCAATGTGGAGAGTGTGTCAGGAAGGTTACAGGTAACAGTCGTATAGCTGGTTCTGACATTTCTTCCTGTCTACCATTAAGAAAAGAACCTACGAAATTAATTATCTTTTGTGTTAAGCGCTTATCTTAGGTGATCTTATAACACAATGAAACAGTAGTGCTCCTTCCTGTGACTCAGTAGTGAGGTAGAAGATGGTTATTATACCATAGTTATGGGAAAGTCAATTGTCTCTCCTACACAGGTCACAACCATTCCCAGGTTAGAGCTGACAGCTGCGGTGAACTAAGTTAAAAGTAGTAATCTTTTAAAAAGTGAAATTGAGTATACTGATACTGAAGAGTTCTTCTGGGCTGACTCCAAGCTAAATTTAGGATGCATTAACAACAAGGCATGTAGATTCCACAGATTTTTAACAAACAGAGAGATGAATCTCTGAACAACTCCAAACTAATGGGAAAACAAAAATTCCAATGGTGTGCTTTTGAAAAAAAAACTGAGAAAAACATTCATAGTAATAATAAGCATTCATAGAAGATCAGTCCGAGAGATGACCATCATTCATTTGGGGTCACTACACTGCCTCTGCGAATCTACTTAGAACAAACTTCATACAACAAAAATGGGAATGTTATCTCTTCCACAGGTATTCAGCAAACTGGATGCAGAATATGAATTTTGGGCAATTTCTGTTACCTGCACCATTTTTATTACTCTTTTTCAGAGATATTTATTAAACAAGTGCTATTTAGAACACAAAAAATCACCTTTCTGTAAGAATTGGGAGTATACTCAGGAAGAAGAGCTTAAAGTGTTAAAGACTGAACTTTCACCTGCCCAAGTGAGAAGTTATTAAAATTCAAACAACTTACATTTCAGCTGACATATGTTTATTTGGTTGAGATTTAGCCCTTCTTCAGAAAGGCCTGTAGCCTATGCACCTTGATCATTAACTCAGACAAAACAGCAGCTCAATAAGAAAGAGCGCTAATGTGGCTGTGTCAGAGGTTTAAAGATTTTCTTATAGAAAAGTGTTTCCAGCTAAAAACATCATAAATGTGTTGGCAGAAGAGTTTCTATCTAGAATACAGAAATTTGGTGTTATATAGTACTTGTGATATATTCTTGGTGCAGATGCTTTATCTCATGTTCTGGTGGGAGATATGGGATGTAAGAGCAAATTCAATGCAGATCTGATGGAGAATACCAATATTTATTCCGGTAAAATAATGTATAGCTTATCTACCAGTTTATCTTATCTCACAGAGCTTCAGGAGCCATTTTGTGCTGACAGTGTATGTTCCCTGGTGATGAAAATGTGTCAGCAAATGGTAGTTAGATTGTAATAAATTAGAAAGTGTCTTTAAAAGGCACATTGCCTAAAAAAGAAAGAGCATCTTAATGTAATGGGATAGAATTCAGTATTCTAAAGAGAAAAGCCAAGCAAAATGACACCTTTTATTGGCTAACTAAACAGATTACAATATGCAAGCTTTCAAGGCAACTCAGGCCCCTTCTTCAGGCAAGAGGTATTCTAAAGAAAATTACATTTCTGTGTGTTGCTTAGTGTAATGGGCTATAAACCAGCGTTTTAAAGAAAAGGTAGAAAATGCTGCTACAGGTTATTGTTGATGGTTACCTATCACCTGCTTTGATTAAGTATCTCATCCACACACAATGCGGTGATAACAGAACTGTCTGCTTCCTTTGAAAATTAATGAGTTCTGGGGACATTGGCTTCTAATCAAGTACTTTTTGATAGCTGGCCACAATACCATTGTTGAACCAAAGTAAATGTGTTTAAACTATTTGTTCTAGAGGAGGAAATTGGCTTGCACCATTGTTTCACTGATTGCCAAGTTGATCTATGCAGTGTCACGCACGCGATTAGGAGACCGGGGACGGACTTTAAACCACTTCGAAGACGCTAGCCGCAGGGAGTGTCGGGTACTAACCTTTCTCCTATTATTTCTTCCAGGAAAAAAGACGCTCCGCCATCATAAGCCTTTCCGCAGTACGTCTACTTCCGCCATCTTTCCTGACGTCATCAGTCCCATCCTCCCTCACGGTTCCTCCCCTATAAAATGGCCGCCGACGCCTAGAATGGCGTCGCGTGTATGAACTGTTTGTTTATACTTTTGACCTGATTTTTTGAGTTTCTGAATTGTGGATTGTGTACAATATAAGGGGCCGGAAAACCCCAAACCTTTATGCTGCTTCTTGTTGTCTCTTTTACAGCAGAAACTGAAGCATATATATTTCTGGCAAAAGGAGAATAAAGCAGAACAGAGAAGTATGGTCTAAGACTCGGGACTGCTGCCTGTTTCTTTTATACTTTTCACCCTATCACTGTGGCTACACCCTGTAGCTACAGTGGCTTGTACCTGGCCCAGGTTCCCCTAGACCATGAAGCCGGTAACATTATCATTACATGACAGTCCTTTAAAAGTTTCAAGATCAGCTATTCTTTCTATTTTGTATAACAATGTCATAAAAAATTGTAAAAAATAGGCAACAATGGTTAAAATTCTGTTCTGAGTGGGTAATTGAATGAGTTGATGCAGAATTGTAAACTGTGTATTAAAATGTGACCTAATCCTGCTGAACTGGATCTTTTCATCCACAACATGATCTGTTGTTTCAAGCACTCCAAAGAGTATTTCCCTTGGCAACAGTTCTTATTGCTCAGATTCCAGCTCTTTCAAAATTACTCTAACATATTGCCCATTTTGTCTCTATGTTAAATAAACAGATATCACAGATACCTAATGCTCTGTCAAGTCCCAATATATAATTGACAAGAGAACAAGTCAACATTAAAAGGTTGACCCCACAATCTGTGAAAGATTTAATAACATGGTGGCTGTCTAAGTGTTAGTTATTTTCCTTTTATTCATCCTTTTTATTGTATAATGCCTTTCCCTCCCCAAATCCTTAACTTAACCTTCCCCTAGCCCTAATCTTAAAATTTTGTTCTGAGGGCTATCCTTTCCCTAGCTTAATCTTAACCCTAGTTTTTCCAACCCTAATGTTAAATTTATAGCACCTTTCCCTTCCCAAATCTTTATCTTAACCTATCCCATTCCCCGGCCCCAATCTTAAAATTTTGTCTATAGGGTCTGCCTTTCCTAGCCTTATCTTAACCCTAGTCTTTCCAAACCCCAATGTTAAAAATGTATTTGTAAGGTGCCTTTACATACTTGATCCTTTATCTTATTTGAACTCCTATCCCTAAAAAAAATTGTCTCGATTATCTCAAAAGTCTTCAATGATGGGTTTATAACCTTGAAACAGAAAAAATACTTTTTACGTCCTGTTGTTCCATCTACTTGTAAATTTTATCTGTTGCCAAAAGTACACAGATCCCCTGAGACTTGAACCGTCCCCTTTCAAATACCTTCAGGGAGACCTATACTTTCAGGTTGTTCATCATAATTTAATTAAACAAATTATAGATTGGAATCCTGTATTTGAACAATAAGGTTTGATCCTGAGGGATGTCGATCTTTGTTTGTTGGAGTCTTCTACATTTGGTGGGTGGCAAGTAGAGACAATTCAAGATATATCAATTAATAACTTCACTACCTGGGCTAAGAACTTTAAGGCCCAGCCCCAAAATAAGAACTTGGCTGTTCTAGTGGGGATGATAGACGCTCATATGACACAGAGGTACAAGTTTCATCTAGTTCCAATGATTAGAGCATTAAACAAATGTTTCCCAAATGCTGCCCACCATGTGTCCAATATTCCACAAACAAAGACTTTAAAACATCCAAAAATATGCTTTGCAAATGACTTCAATTTAGCTATTGATGATCAACTATCTAGAATTATTACAGTTTTTAGAACAGAAGATAAAAATAATCCTGGTGTGTTGAGTAGGACTTTGAAATAAAGGATGTATCAAACTCAGGTCTAGGATGATGGACAATGCCCCAGGATCTTCAGGTATGTAATCAGGTAAGTATTTAGAAATGAAATAATATTATACTGAAAAATATTTGTGAAAAAATGTGTAAAGAAATATTAGAATGATGGACAACGCCCCAGAATCTATAGGTAAGTAATCAGGTAAGTATTTATAAATGAAATAATATTGTACTGAGAGAAGGGGAGAGTATATGAAAAAATATTTGTGAAAAAAAAGGTTTGTGTAAAAAATGTGTAAAGAAAATCTGCGTGAAAAATATATTTGAAAAATATTGAAAAATTAACCAGGCAAAGTTTAGTATTTGAAAAAATTTTAAAAATACTTACTGAAACCAGGGTCCTGGAAAAATATTTTAGTTAGGCACCTAGTAAGTACTAAAAAAATTAAAATGATCGTAAATTAGAAGCTGATATAGTGTATTTAAAATGAATGTTGGAATTATTTATTAGTAGACTATTAATCTACTTAAGACACTAAGTAAAGGCCAGCAAGGCATGATACTCTTAAAATTTAGTTTGTAGATATAAATTAATCTGCAATTTTCTAGAATACATTTTGCTTAATTTCCAGGGGCCTCATGTATAATGGCGTGCATGAACTCGACTATAACATGGCGCAAGCAAAAAGTCGAAATGTGCTTACGCACAGAAAAATCCAGATGCAGGAATCTGTGCATACTCCAACTTCCACGTTCTTCCGCTACATAAATCCCGATCAGCGTGAAAACTAACGCTCGTGCACGCGCATTTTGTAATGCCCCAAATCCTCCCAGAATTATGCCTATTTGAATATGCAAATCAATATAAATCGCCCTTAAGCGCAGCCTTCTGTGAAAAGACAATGGGAAAAGCACGGGGAAAATATAAGAATTTCAGCAATACCAAGTGGAGCAAAGGAAAACATACTATTTGTTCAAATAAACCGTGGTATAATGTGTGTTGGAGAAACTTGAAAGCTCACATTCACAAAATCGCACAGTGCCGGAAATAAAAAAGAAGTCACAGATCAAAGTTGCCGTGAAAAGAAGAGTTGTAAGCCCACTGTCTTAGTGTCATATGAAAGCTTATTAGGGTACAGAGAAAAAAGGCACACAGTGGGGAAAAAGCACGAAATGTCAACTTTAATCTCGAATTTTCCACTTTAATCACGTAGTTTATTTTGTCATTTAGTAGAACATTATAAACTTCATCTTAAAATCGCTTTAATTAACCAGTTTCTCAAAATTACATCGTAATTAAAGTAGCACGTTAAATGCTTTGTTTTGCATTTGATCTTCTACTCGTATGTGATCTATGTGTGTGAATCACTACTTGCTTCTTAAACTGGCTCTCTTCCTCCAACTGGACACAGAGTCCATTACATTTGTGATATTACAGCTATCTCTGAAAAACTAAAATAGTGAGATGTATACGTGATGTCATTTTCATGATGATAGGAGCTAAAGCACATTATTAAACATGTGTTTCATGAGCCTCGTGCTCATGACAAGCATTTATCTTTTGTCGAAATTTGTCGTTGCGTTTTTAGCTGTGTTGTTATTTTATCTTTCTGTTTTATATTCAATATATATTGGCATGGCCGCCCCAAGAGTCCTTGCTTTTCTTTCCCCAAGTAACCGATCGCCACACAATCAGCTCTGTAATAGAAGTTAAGCCATCTGTAAGCTTAGCTACCATTCTTTAAAACGCTTTAAAGAACATTGAACATTGAGATTTCTCTCACTGGAAACCACTCGGAGTATTTATATCACTGTATGTGAGTGTGAATCACAGCAGCAGTTGATCAGAATGAGAATTATCGGCATACGGCATTAAGCACACGCTGTCTCTGCAACAGCAAAACGTTTCAAAGCCTTTCCTGTACGGACCTCACGGTTCAAAACAGTTTAATCCCAAGAACTTTAAATGCAGCCAATCAAGTGCTCCTTGTAGAACTGTTTGTACTTATAAGTACAATCACCCCACTGTAAACTTGCACTACAGTTATAATATCGCACAACCTGAGCCACTTTATAAAGCGCGTATTTACATATGATGACGATATCATTTTAAGGTGAAATGCAGCAAAATATGTTTGTTAAATTATACAGATAAAACTTTAACTTCATTTAAATAATCTATATTCTTCACTGGGAGTGTCTTTAAGGATAGAATAATTAAACATGTACTACGAAGATATTTCAATGTTCTTTAAACGTTTTGAAGAATCGGCGCTTAAGCTTACAGATGGCTTAACGTCTATTACAGAGCTGATTGTATGGCGATCGGTTACTTGGGGAAAGAAAAGCACTGACTGCAGGACGGCTACGCAATATATATTGAATATAAAACAGAAAGATAAAATAACACAGCTAAAAACGCAGCTTACAAAATTTCGCAAAAGTTAAATGCTTGTGTCATGAGCACGAGGCGCTAGTGTCTGCAACATACGTGGCCATCCAATCGTGCATAAGATACTTTACTGACATTGGCGGGCTTAAGGAGCCACCGATTCTTCCTCTGCCCAGTGCCACCACAAGCTTAGAGCCGCCCTGAGTACTGCTGCAATAAATTATTTCATCGAAGTGAAACATGTTTAATAACGTGCTTTAACTCCTATCATCATGAAAATGACATCAATGATACAGCTCAGTATTTTAGTTATTCAGAGAGCTGTAATATCACGAATGTAATGGATTCTGTGTTCAGTTGGAGGAAGAGAGCCGGTTTAAGAAACAAGTAGTGATTCACACACATAGAGCACATAGAAAATCAAATACAAAACAAAGGATTTAACGTGCTACTTTAATTACGATGTGATTTTAGAAACTGGTTAATTAAACAATTTTAAGATGAATTTTATGATGTTCTACTTTAATGACAAAATAAACTACGTGATTAAAGTGGAAATGTCGAGATTGAAGTGGACATTTCTGGCTTTTTCCCCACCGTGTGGCTTTTTCTCTGTACCCTAATAAGCTTTCATATGACACTCAGACAGTGGGCTTACAACTCGGCTTTCCACGGCTGACTTTGATATGTGACTTCTTTTTATTTCCGCACTGTGCGATTTTGTGGATGTGAGCTTTCATGTTTCTCCAACACGCTATGCCACTCGATCAACTTCCTTTTGTTGATTATACCACGGCTTATTTGAACAAATAGTATGTTTTTCCTTTGCCTCCACTTGGTATTCGTTGAAATTCTTATGTTTCCCCCCGTGCTTTTCCCATTGTCTTTTCACAGAAGGCTGCGCTTAAGGGCGATTTATATTGATTTGCATATTCAAATAGGCGTAATTCTGGGAGGATTTGGGCGTTACAAAATGCACGTGCACGTTAGTTTTCACGCTGATCGGGATTTATGTAGCGGAAGAACGTGGAAGTTGGAGTACGCACAGATACCTGCATCTGGATTTTTCTGTGCGTAAGCACATTTCGGCTTTTGTGCTTACGCCATGTTATAGTGCGAGTTCTACGCACGGCGTTATACATGAGGCCCCTGGCCAGGTAAAAATGTGTGCATTGTAGTAATGTGATGTAGTCTGTGATTTAGTAACAGAAGCTGGAAATTCTAGACTAAATTTGTAAGCCAAAAGTATGATGAAGCTTGTACATTTTCTTAATGGTGCAAAACAAGATTAGAATTTGTGAGGAAGCAAAGGTTGGCAACCTGAAATTCTTAAAATGTAATTATTGGAAGCTTCAGCTGAGACCAATTTTTCCTTTGACTATATTTTAAACTATGGAATGGACAGCATTCTCAGCCTGTCATTCTGAAGTAACTCTGATGAATGCCACATCACCAGCTTGCACATGCTCATTTGCCCCATGGCAACAACAAATATTGCCCAGAAACCACCATGACTCAAACATGAATGGCATCATGCTACAAAACATTAATATTTTAATTATTTGATCGATTAATTAATACTTTTTCAATTGATGTTAATTCTAAGAAAATGCAAACAACAATATCTAAAAATTCCAAAAATGTTATAAACACCTCTATATCCTGACATTAATTTGTATATTAGAGTGCCAGCGATGTACATGGAAAAAATTACAGATACTTACTTCCTTACTTCTCAGTTCCCCCAAAATGTTCCATATAACAAGCTCTAACCCCAGTATAAAAAAAAAAGATATTTCTTGTCTAAAATGTGGGTCAGTGTCAGTTTTTATGCTCATTAATCTCCATTTGTGGGAAAAGTTATTTTCACATGGCTCAGAGCAGCTTATTTATTTATACCAAGAATGTTCAGCAGGTGGGCAGCACGGTGGCATAGTGGGTAGCGCTGCTGCCTCGCAGTTAGGGGACTCGGGATCGCTTCCCGGGTCCTCCCTGTGTGGAGTTTGCATGTTCTCCCCATGTCTGCATGGGTTTCCTCCGGGTGCTCCAGTTTCCTCCCACAGTCCAAAGACATGCAGGATAGGTGCATTGGCAATTCTAAATTGTCCCTGGTGTGTGTGTGTGCCCTGTGGTGGTCTGGCTCCCTGCCTGGGGTTTGTTTCCTGCCTTGCGCTTCTGTGTTGGCTGGGACTGGCTCCAGCAGACCCCCGTGACCCTGTAGTTAGGATATAGCAGAATGGATGGATGGATTTTAATGTACACATTGATGTGGAAACTGACACTTTCAGCAAATGTTTTACTCAATTGTTAAATTCAGTAGGATTTTGTCAGATTGTCAAAGGTCCAGATCATAATCATAACTACACATTAGATTTAATTATAACTTATAAAGTTGAAATTCAAAATTTAAATATTGCTCGATTAAATTAAGTTATTTCTGATCACTACTTAATTACATTTGATATAGTTCACAGATTAAAACAGACAGTGCGACATCTAGATTGTAATTCTGCTTCAAAATTTGTAGATAATTTCAGTAAGTCAGGTGTAATTGTGGAAAACCATTTAGATCAGTTAACATCAAATGTAAGCGTGGAAAACAATTTAGATCAGCTAACACCACGTTATAATGTGACCTTGAGAGACGCTCTGGACACAGTGGCTCCCCTTAAAACAAAAGCACATAGAAACTCTCCCTGGTTTAATGAAAACACTCACGCTCTTAAATTAGAGTGTCGAAAACTGGAGTGCAGATGGAGAACAACAAAGCTACATGTCTTTCAAATTGCATGGACAGAGAGTGTTAATAAATATAAAAAAGCCCTCTTTAAAGCTCACTCAGAATACTATTCTACAATAATAGATAGCAATAATAAAAATCCTCAGGTACTATTTAGAACAGTGGCTAAATTAACAAATGGGAATTCAGATCTACAGTGCAAAATACCAACAGATATTAGCAGTACAGACTTTATGAACTTCTTCAATGAGAAAATTAAAAATATAAGATCCCAGATCTCAGCATCACAGTACAAACCAAATACTAGCTTAGCAGACCCTGCCGCACATTGCATTCAGCACTTTAGTAATTTTAATCCTGTAACTGAGCAGGAAGTCTTAACTTTAATTTCTAAAATGAAGCCCACTACTTGTTCCCTAGATCCAGTGCCAACAAAACTAGTAAAAAGTGCCATGGATGTTCTTGCAGTGCCTATTCTAAACATTATCAATAGTTCATTATTGCATGGCACAGTACCTGATGCACTAAAAGTGTCAGTCATTAAACCATTACTTAAAAAGTCAGACCTAGACCCACACATACTAAATAATTATAGGCCTATTTCAAATTTACCCTTTCTTTCTAAAATACTAGAAAAAGTAGTTGCCAATCAGCTTCAGTCACATCTTACGCATTACAATTTATTTGAGAAATTCCAGTCTGGTTTCCGCACTGGTCATAGTACAGAAACGGCACTAACGCAGGTTGTAAACAACATTCTGATATCCTCTGATTAAGGAAACTCCACTGTAATTATGTTGTTAGACTTAAGTGGAGCGTTTGACACCATTGAGCATTCTATTTTACTGCACAGGCTACAAAATGATGTTGGGCTTACAGGTACCATGCACATTTGGTTTAGTTCTTATTTATCAAATCGATTCCAATATGTACAGAAATGTGCTGATAGTACTCCATTATTATATACAGAAGTGAGATATGGTGTCCCGCATGGCTCAGTCCTGGGACCTTTACTGTTTTCACTTTACATGCTTCCACTGGGATTTCTCATTAGGAAACATAATGTTAATTTTCACTCATATGCAGATGATACCCAGTTATACCTTTCATTTAGATCAAATGAAGTTTCTCCGATGTTGTCTTTAATTAGTTGTGTTAGTGAATTAAAGGAGTGGATGGATGAAAACTACTTGTCTTTAAACACAGATAAAACAGAGATGTTAATTGTTGGAGGGAATGACATTGATCACAACAATATTCTGTCATTTAACTCAGTTGGAACCACCATTAATTTTACTGAATCAGCCCTAAATCTTGGAGTTCTCTTTGACTCTAGTATGTCATTTAAAGTGCACATTACAAAGGTGTTCAAATCATGTTTCTTTCATCTTAAAAATGTTAGGAAATGAAAGCACTTTGTAAATAAACAGGATTCTCAGAAATTAACTCATGCATTTATTTCAAGTAGGATTGACTACTGCAATGCGGTGTTCACTGGATGTTCAAATTATTCTTTATACAGCCTCCAGTTAATCCAAAATGCTGCTGCAAGAATTATTACAAGAACAAGAAAATAAGAACACATAATTGCAGTTCTTAAACCCTTACACTGGTTAAGTTTAGGGCAGATTTCAAAATCCTCCTTTTAACATATAAAGCATTAAATGACCAAGGTCCGGCTTACTTATCTGAACTTATCATGACTTACAAACCAGAGCGTACATTAAGATCTCAAGATGCCAGTCTGCTTATGATTCTGAGGATTAATAAAATAAAAGTGGGAGATCGAGCTTTTAGTTACAGGGCCCCTAAACTGTGGAATGGTCTGCCTGCTACTATAAGAGATGCCCCTTCGGTTTCAGCCTTTAAATCCCGGCTGAAGACTCACTACTTCAGTTTAGCATATCCTGACTAGAGCTGCTGATTAACTGTACATACTGCATCTCTGTTGTCAGTCATTAGAAGTAAAACATATGTAACATGATAGTTATAATTTGATGCTAACCCTCACCTATTCTGTTTCTCTTCTCGGTACTCAAAAGTGGCACTTGGTGCCATTTCCCACATGCCAAGTTGTTGTGACTGCCTATGGTAAAGTCATCCCTGATGGTGGATCGCTGGAATCATGGGAAAGAGAGGTCCTTTCATTGGATTGGCTGGACCAGCACTGTTTCAGCTGTGGAATGGCCAAATGGGGGAGGCAGCTTGATGGCTGAGGTCTCCAGGACTATAAACAAATCCAAATCAGATTATGTGATGTCATCCACTGTTAAATTCTGCTACGTACTTCTGAAATTTTTATTTTCATACTGTATTGAGGATTTGTTCTGTTCTGTGTATTATATTGTATTGTATTGACCTTCTTCTTTTTGCCACCCACCGCACACCCAACCTACCTGGAAAGGGGTCTCTCTTTGAACCGCCTTTCCCGAGGTTTCTTTCATTTCTTTTCCCTACTGGGTTTTTTTCTGGGAGTTTTTCCTTGTCTTCTTAGAGAGTCAAGGTTGGGGGCTGTCAAGAGGCAGGGCCTGTTACAACAACAACAACAACATTTATTTATATAGCACATTTTAATGCAAAAAGTAGATCAAAGTGCTTTACATACTGAAGAAAAGAAAAATAAAAGACAAAATAAGAAATTAAAATAAGACAACATTAGTTAACATAGAAAAGGAGTAAGGTCCGATGGCCAGGGTGGACAGAAAGCCCATTGCGCACTCCTTGTGTGATTTTGGGCTATACAAAAATAAATTGTATTGTATTGTATTGTATGTTCAGCAAGTACAGCTCATATCTTTTGATACAACTCCTAGCATTACAGGAAGAAAATCCAATGCATGTGTTCTGCTGCAGCAGAATATGAGTAAAGATCTCTTGAGCTTTCCTTGCTGGTGCAATATTCAGGAGTTAATCATATCAAAAGTGTTTGACACACTCCTGATAGTGTTGTCAGGCCCAAATATCAAGAGTTTTGAGCGGTTTACATCTGCCTGGAATAATCTTGATAAAAGCAATAATTCCAGAGGAATGGAAAATGAGATAGTTTCAGTAGAGTTACGACCACTCCAAGAGAGCCTGGCTGAGTTCTTAACAAGAAACCTGAATAATTTCAGACCTAAGATAATTATAGGGAGCTGTTGATCCTGGCATTGCCATTTCTTGATACAAAGAGAGATACTGAAGTACACATTAATGTACCAGGGGCATGCCACCAGGCACATTGGATGGGGAAAATGATCTATAGTATAAAGACCTTCCTTTTTTGGCAAGATCCACCTCAATGCAACAGAGCTAACACGTTTCTTCCAGTTTAAAGTTTTCATAGTTTGCTTGTACTTGAAGGTATCTATGCCAGATTCCTACTTCTTCAATGTAAAAAGACATTGAACTGCTTTGTGCTCATGTGGAATACAATGTAATTAACAATAATGTTGCTTGATCAGTGCTGAAAGGTTTTGGTGGACACTTGTGGTACCTCAGTGAAACTTTGAATGGATTAGCCTTCTTTGACAAGCAGCCTTAATAAGCAGCTGCATTACTTTGTATCATCAAGCACAAAAAACTGTCTGTTGCTCTGTATAAGCCAAGTCTTCGTTATTCTAGAAGCTAGTATGTGGCAATCAAATGATTACATCTAAGTAATATCGAGAGTCACTGGACTGGAGGTGGTGAGCGACTCTACAGAACAAGGTGTTGTGCTTATGGGGACATTAAATGTCATACTGAGCAACCAAGAAAAATTGAAGCATTTTATCTTTCAGAAAACATTGTCAGGACTTTCCAAACACCAATAAAGCTATCACAGTATAAATAAAACTGAAACTGTAGGTAGTGTGTCTTCACATTTGTGGCTACTGGAGACAATAAATCCTTTATTTTGTGTCTATTTGAAGGACTATTTTTGTGGTGATTAGCCACAAGTAAAAGGTATTGTTCTGCAAATCATTGTCTATATTTAAATTTTCAACTAAAAGGTAAAGGATTTGGGGGCAAGGATTTAAAATGTTTTTTTCATTGACACATTAGGATATATTTATTTAGTTGTACTATAGCACTTACAGGTTATAGACTTTGTACTACAGTGCTTCACATAGTAATGAACAAAGCTCTCTTCCTGCTGAAATTTGCAACATTTTGTATGACTGTCAGAACATGTGTTAAAAATGTCTATTAATGGAAATTTTGGAAAAATGCATAATGCTTTGTTTTGTCATGAAAGGGTGTGATGCGGACTCCCTTCTCACCCTAGGAAATTTCATATAGACCTGAGTATCCCAAACCTTTGACTTTTGCTCTGTTGAATCATATTTACCAGGAAATCTTGGAGATGCAGCTGCAATCTGCAGCGCCACTAGTGGCCACTTTTAGGATGAATTATGGTTGATTGAATTTATGTTTAAATCATTTACCACATTATGTTGTCTCTAGACCCCAGATGAAATATTCAAAAAAGTGCAAAGTACAGCAGAGAAGCAGGTTAAAATGTTTATTCTTATATTCACTCAAAATGGAATAACATAGTTCTAAACTAAAATTTTAATATGCCAAATGCGAAGGCACACCAAATGTGATCATAACAGTACAACCTAGACAAATAAAAGCTGTACTTACTAGAAGTCTAAGCAGCCAATGTGCTCAGATACCTGGTGGCTTTTTCATTTTTGCGTTGTGCTTCTGAGCTGACAGGTCTTTGATCCAGCATGGTCTTTGGATGAATGCTGATGGAAGGACATAGACAAGCAACGTCTGACATGCCATAAGATTTATTCCAGCCATGTTCCCCCATACTGAACCTCCTGAACCAATGGAGCATCATATTGTAGGGCCCAACTCCCTTCCTAACCTCTGTCCATATGCCCCTGGACAGACCTTGGCTGGGCACAAGCCTAGATTTTCAAACTTTCTACCATTTAGTATTCTTCTACTTATGGTCTTGGTCTAGAGTAACTTGAGTCTCTTGTCTTTCTTGCAGTCTTCAGCCTCTGTTAGCGGAGCTTCTCTTTAGACCCAAAGTTTTCATTGTTGTGACTATTTTTGTGATTAGCAGAACAAGCATATCAAATAGCACTATTTAAGACATTCTTAGTTTTTCTAATGTATCTTTATCATTACAAACAAATATGCTTAGTATTTATGTATGAAATATAGAATACACAATGAAAACATATCACACAATTGTTATAAGTCTGTTCCCATTTCCTGCTTTATTACTTATTTTACAGAAAAAAGTTTCAAACTTAATAAAACAACAGTAAAGCAATATCAGTGTACTTTTAAACCACAAAACAAGTCATTTAAATTAAAATTAACTACAGCTATGCACAGTATGATGACCATATGCATAAACTTTCTGTGATTTTGATAATGACATTGTTTTTCCTGTGCAGTGTTTCCTGAAAATTTGCTAGGAGTCTCACTTTCCCCTTCCAGCAGCCAAATGGACTGCTGTTTATTGCAAGGCTACAGGTGCCCTCATTACACAGATACTGCCCAGTGTCACTCTCCCTCCCTGCAGCTATACTCTCTGAGACAGCCCAGCTGGAATGCCTACTTAGAGAGGGGGTCATTTCAAGCACTGGTTCTACTACTCAGCTAAATGGCTAGTTAACAAGTGAGTGGCTTATCTGTGGCTGAGCTTACTGCAGATGCTTTAAGTGGTACATGCTCACGAAAACACAAAATGATCAAAAATGATGACAAACTCCACTATTACTGATGGCTGCTACATATTCATCTGATATAAAGCATGAAGTCAGCCTGAATTGGAAGGCTTATACTGCACTAAGCAATGCAAGATAAGTATTTGAAAATGCAAAGAAAACTTGTACCGACCCATGGACTGATAATTGGTGATCCACGATGCAAACAATAAATCTTTAATATATACTTACTGAGTTGGCTGGCATTGTCCAGCTCAGAAAGTGAAAAGGTTTTAAGTTAAAAATTAATTGCAAATTATATATTAAACTTTATTACAGTTAAACGAGGTGAATTTAGTAGATAACTATTGCTAGTTTTGGAAAGCTATTTTCTATATAATATTTCTAGTTTTACCTTCTGGTGCAAAAATTCACAAATTTAATTAGATAACTTTGGAGACAATACGGTCCCTCCCGGGGCAGCTTTGGGCTATAACAAAAAAGAGGGGGAAATGCTTGTGTAAGAAAAAGTTAAATGCGATTGTGAGAATTAAACCTGGATTTCCTGGTATTTGGCAATATAACACACTGTAATATTTTTGAAAATGTAGCTCTTTTTCCCATCTTTGTCCGGGTATGATTTCTAAAGCTGAATGTAAATTTAAAGTATAAAATTGTGTTTATACTAAATATGATCCCAGTTTGTTTAGAGATTTGTATAAGTTGTGGACCCTTTGCTCCAACTTCAAAACACCTCCAACACCCTGGGAGAGCAGATCTGAAAGTTATATGTAAAAACTTTGACTTATGTAATTAGAGACATGCCAGAGATATAACACTGCAGGTTGTGTTGGGGATATTGCAACCCCAAATTAAGTATAAATAATTCTGGAGACAATATGGCTTTTAGTAGATGGCTTGTGTCATGACAAAAAAAATATAAAACGATGGAAGTGCTTGACTAATAGAAAAAGTACAATATAACAAGCAGAAACTGAACCTGGATTTCTTGGTTATGTGTGGTAAACCATTACACCTGAATTATGGCTTTTCTTCTGTATTGATACATTACACAGCAGAAAGTTTTTCAAGTTGTCTGACACTGAACTATCTTTAAACGGGCAAATCTGAAAATTGTACATCAAAAAGCTGACTTGTTGTGAGAAGTAATTGTGTGCCATATTTCTAGTTTGGCTTGAAAGACAAAATTGTGCATAAAGAAAAGACAAACATAAATTGCTGTAATATAATTATAGAGTGTGTACTTTATGTAGTGAACGGCATTACAAAATACAAAAATGAGTAAGAAAAAGCAAGCACTTCATTGAAAATAGATTAGTACTTCAAAATTTTACGTAAGGAAACAGTTAATAAAACAGCAAATCAGATAGATGGGTACCACTTATAACGATAGAAAGCACATCAATAGTTTGTATTGCAAAAATAACCAAGAGGTATAACTAGAAAACATACTGTAATGCTATTGAATTAGTTTGTTTTCTTTTGTCGGCTAAGCACATGTACATTAATTTGTGTCAGAAGAGTGTACTTTACTGAATTCATCTAAATGTTTGCAGAAAATCTTGAAGTTCTGAATTTTAAATGCCCCATTGAACAGCTTAATGAAAACTGTTTATCATGCAGGACATATGCAGTATATTTTTTCTATCAAAATGTAATAACATTTGTAACCAGGACAGTAACAATTATTTTCTTGCTATGATTATGGATTTACTTGCATTAATGCTCAAGCAATTATTAGAAGCACCAATGATCTGCACATTTTATATGGTAAGAATGCTTTTTTCTAAACATATTTCTTAATGTATATGATACATTTTGCATCCATTGTATTTCTTAGTTTTTCCAGTATAATCATTTTTTAATAAAATGATTATCTATAAATGACTTCATATTGTAAAGATTAAAAATACTGTACTTTCTTTATTTTTTAAACACACCTTACATATTTTTGTAGCATGCATTGTACATTTGCTACAAATAGACTCCAAGTAAACATATGATGCTCATGGTTTTGAATCAATATAAATAAAGAAGCAGATGGAGGCCATTTCAATGATCGGAACAAGGCAGGCACCTCTTTATTATAGCTTTAAACAACACTCCCGGGAGGTGCCCGACATTTGAACTGCTGTTTTCAATATGCAGAGACACTGAATCCACCAGATTTCAGAATAAAGGAGTCAAATTCAAACTGAATATGAATGGAACTCATTCGAAATAAGTATGACAAGAAATAAAAGAAAATGCGCTTAAATGATAAGAAAGCAGAGTGTAATTAATATGTCTGTTAGCAATGTATTTTGATGACTTACAAGCAATTAGATTAGAATGTGATAAAAGGATGTTTAATAGGTTTTGTCTATGATCAGTAGATTTATTCAATCTAACATTTAATTCTCCATTTTGCAGTTTTTGGTGTTGCTACCTCATGAATTCAGCATTCTGGCTTTGAATCTTGCACTAAGTCACTTCAAGTGTGACGCTTCAACTAGAAATATATAAGGTATGCTCGGTCAGAGTGGCAGTCAGCCAGTCAGACTACAGTATTCAAAATGTGATAGGCACCCAGCCAATGTACCAATGAGCATGCAATGATTTGCATGTCCCCACCCCCTTCCCAACACCCATGGCTACTGAGATTCTAGCTTTTACTGGAAGTTCTGCCTTTGGAGGTGGGTGGGTGTCACAATCAGAAGTAGGTGGGTGAAACTAATATACGCTGCTACTCAGAAGATGAATCTGATATATTATCTGGCTTTGCTACTTTTCTATAATGACTCTCATGATGAATTTTAAATGTGGATATATTGCCTGAGAATGACCTATTTGCAATAATTCTTCCTCATTACTTTTTGGTAATCGTTGTTTCCTTTATGATATCCAAGTGTTGTATGGCCATGTGCCAGAATATCATTATTAGTAATATGGCTGCTAATTCTTCACTAACAGACATGAGACAGATGTAGAGCAGGACCAGAATTTTCTTTCATTCCTATATGTGTGTTATGGTGTGTTATGAGACTGAGTCTCTGAGGATTACTTTGAGTGGACAAAAAGACAGAGAGATGTAAACATAATTTAGAAATTGTAGTCAGTACCAGGCTAAAGTAAAAAATAAAAATAAAAGAGATTAAAACGAGAGCACAGGTAACCAAAAACCAGGGGCAAATCAGGAATCATAAGAAAAGGCAAAAAGAGATTTAAAGACTACAAAATGACCCTAACTATCACTAAGAGATTCATTTTTGCTATCCAACTAAGGGATGTTTATAATTGGAATCATGGCAATATTTATACTGGATGTTCAATGAGTTCAGAAGTGCAACAATCAGGGTCACGTGACACACAACCCTCAATCACGAGACATCAAACATAAAAATAAAATTCCCAAATTTTCAAAAATCTTAAAAAGACAAACACAGAAATGAATAATAACCCCAAAACTGCCACAAAAAAACATATAGTTATGACATCTATCCATCCATCCATCCATCTATCCATTATCCAACCCACTATATCCTAACTACAAGGTCACGGGGGTCTGCTGGAATCAATCCCAGCCAACACAGGGCGCAAGGCAGGAAACAAACCCCAGGCAGAGCGCCTGCCCACCGCAGGGCGCACACACCCACACACCAAATACACACTACAGACAATTTAGGATCACCAATGCACCTAATTTGCATGTCTTTGGACTGTGGGAGGAAACCCACACAGACACAGGGAGAACATGCAAGCTCCACACAGGGAGGACCTGGGAAGCAAACCGGCCAACGTGGCGCCTAGTTATGACATAGTAATGTTAACTAAAAGGATGAAATTGTAAGGGAGATTTTCTTATAAGACTTTCTGAGTTCACTCTATCAAAGATGAAAACAGTGGTATCACACAATCAGTTGCTTTACTAATGTAGTTCACTCTTTCATTTACTGTTTTATGTACTGTATATAAGTAGTTCCTCTCCAAACAAGGTATACTGCAAGTGAAGTAAACTGATGTAAGATAGTTATACAGCTGTGTTATGCAAATGATCTTAGATTTCGTCATTTCAAGTTCTCCTATATGTGTTGGCATTTGTCATAGTGAAATGATGTGTTCCTATAGCAGTGCTCCCTTAGACCTGTTCAATAAAAGATGTCTATTGGAACCATTACAAGAGTAATGCTGTTATTTTACAGAAAAATCCCTAAAATTGCCCACTTAAAAGTCTATTCTGGTTAGAATTTTTATCATCTCTTCAAAATCTGAAGTAATTTTTTTTAATTTTTGAATATACACACTGCCGAAGCACTGTGAAATGTATTATGGTCACCAGATGGTGGTTTAACATACTGTGTTAAAAAAACAATTATTGATTATGTCCAAAAACTCACATTCTTGTGATCAGATGTCTTCACAAAGATTTATAAATATAGCACATATACTATATATATATATATGTACAGTATTAATTCAGCTAGAACAACATGGTTATTTATTGTAACAAAATGTACCACTCCTATACACAGACATAGCAGTCAGGCAGGGCCGTGGCCAGGTTTGTGGCCAAGTAATACTGTTCCTTGCATTTACAATGTTCCTTGCATCACCCATCGATGATGGTGCTTATAGCAGGAACGCAGTTGACTAGGGTTTGCTTTTGCTATAAGCTGCTGCAGCGCTGGGAGCCTGCAGTTGCCCTGGCAACTAATAAGTTGTCTTCCACAGACGCTCTTTGGCATGTTGTCCCGTTGGGGGGAATCCCAAAAGAGTTTAGAAACCTTACAATATATACTGTACATATATATATTGTGATAAGGTTTCTTCTTCAAAAGAATAATACTCAAACAAAGAAAAAGTTTTGGGGACCGTCCCCATATATTGTCGTCCAGACAATCAAAGAAAACACGATTCAAAGTCTTAAAAATAAAACAATGAACAATCTTCCTGAGAAAAAAATGGCGACTTTTATAGAGGGAAGGATTATGGGACAGGAAATGGTTGGCAGTAAGTGACGTTTGAAAACAGGAACCGGAAGTGACGTCATCAGGATGGGACAGAGGTGATGTGAATTGATGGAGCCGAAGTGACGTCATCATGGTGGAACGGAAGTGACGCTGCCACGCCATTTTGGAATCCGGAAGTGGAGGAGTTATTTTTCTTCCAGTTTTCTGTCGGGCAAAAGAGATTCAGGTAAGTACCACATGACAACCCTCTATCTCGCGATGTTTCACTCACCTTTAGGCTCTTTGACTGCCTCCTAATCGCACATGTGTGACATGACCCCCCCCTCAGCCCAGACCCCTCGGGTCGGGCGACCTGCACCGAGAGGTCGTGGACACGAGAGAGAGCATCTGCGTTGGCCTGCAAGGAACCTTTACGATAAATGACATTGAAACGATAAGGTTGAAGATTCAAAAACCACCTAGTGAAGCGAGGGTTAGACACCCGATGAAGGGACATCCACTGTAAAGCGGCATGATCAGTCACCAGAGTAAACTCACGCCCCAGTAGGTAGTACCTCAAAGACGTAACAGCTCTCTTAATCGCCAAGGCTTCTCACTCCACCGCAGCATACTTGGTCTCTCGGTCCAGCGGTTTCCGGATCAGGTACATAACAGGGTGTTCAGCACCATCAACGCATTGGCTCAGCACGCACCCAAGCCTGTGGCCGATGCGTCGGTCTGGAGGAGAAAAGGAATAGAAAAATCAGGAGATCGTAAAACAGGTGCTGAAGTAAGGGCCAACTTTAAGTCACCGAATGCCTTATCAACCGAAACATCCCATACCACTTTTAAAGGTGCTCGTTTCCTTGTCAAATTAGATAAGGGCGCAGCAATTTCTGAGAAATGAGGTACAAAACGACGATAGTAACCTGCCAATCCCAAAAATGCTTGTACCTGCCGCTATTCATCGGACGGGCCAATTAAGAATGGCATCAATTTTGGAACATTGTGGTTTAACAACACCCTCCTACTAGGTAGCCTAAATATTTGGCTTCTTTTAATCCAAAAAAACATTTCTTTGGATTAATTCGAAGACCAGCATTCGCTAGCATGGAGAGTATTGTTTTAACCTGGCAGATATGATCCTTCCACGTGCTGGAATAAATGACCACATCATCTAGGTAGGCAGCGCTATATGAATTGTGGGGCCTTAGCAGTGTGTCTACCAGACGTTGGAAAGTAGCTGGTGCCCCGTGCAAGCCAAAAGGAAGGACCCTGTACTGCCAATGTCCACTGGGCTACTAAAAGCGCTTTTTCTTTGGGAGTCCGCTAAGGAATTTTGCCAATACCCTTCGGCCATGTCAAGAGTAGTTAGGAATTGAGCGCTCCCCAGCCGATCAAGTAAATCATCTATCCGCGCATGGGATAATGCGATCAAATTTAGAGACCTGATTAAGTCGATGAAAGTCATTACAAAACCTCCACGACCCATCAGGTTTAGAAACTAAGACAATTGGACTAGACCAAGGGCTATGGCTTTCCTCAATAACCCCTAATTCTAGCATTCGTCTACTTCCGCTTTCTTTGCCTCTGGGAGCCTATAAGGTCTCTCTCTGACAATCACTCCAGGGTTAGTAATAATATCATGAACAATCAACGCAGTACGTCCTGGTATCTCGTCCACAACTTTAGGGACAGACAAGATAGCCGTCTCGAGATCTTGTCGTTGTTTGAATGTCAAATCGGGGCCAAAATTGAGATGAGCACATGACATAAACAGAGAACGAGGCTGATTGGACGAGGGATCAGGTTCCCTGTCCTTCCATGGTTTCAGCAAATTAATATGATATACTGTTCAGTAGGTCGCCGATTAGGTTGTTTAACCAAATAATCAACGAGACCTTTTCTTTCTTTAATTTCATAAGGGCCTTGCCAATGTGCTAACAACTTTGAATGAGAAGTTGGGACGAGTACAATCACACGATCACCCGTGACAAACTCCCGAATGGTGGTGTTTCGGTTATAATAACGGGACTGCGCTGCTTGTGCCTTTTCCAAATTTTCTTTTAGAGTTGGTCTCGTCCGATGCGAGAGATGGACGTCTGAAGTGGAGCTCCGCTAGCAGTGGTGCTATTTTTCATATTATTTGCTTATTATTCTGAGATATCCTGTATTTATTCAACCCGAGAGGGACCGCTACAGTATATGTAAACACATATAAACATGGCCAACAAGAAGGGGGGTCCGAAAGAATCAAGACTAAAGCTACATCCAAGCTGCATCAGCAAGCCCTAGTTCGAGATACGGCCTCTCAGAGACAGACCTGGATCAGATGGGCGAAAGTACAGACTCCTCGGGACCACGGTCCGCTACATCGTCGCCGGCTGAGAGCGAAAAGGGGAGCGAAGGTGCAATCGTGAGTGCAGATGTGGATAGCTCGCCGATTGGAGAGGATTACCTGAAACTGGAAAAGGCCGGGAGGTCCGTGGCTTCAGTTACGCAATTACGCTGGACTGGAGCAGCGGGGACACCGGCTTCAGCAGAGTCTGCTGCTTCATCTACGGTACAAGAAGGCACATTTGAGCTATCTGAACTGAAAGTGTTGCTCGCTGAGCTCACGCAAGATATAAAGAAAAGCGAGAAGGCTAATGAGAAAGCAACGGCAAAGGCACATGAGAGACTGAAACAGGAGATGAAACAGGCCAATGAATGTCTGCGACAGGAAATCCAACAGGCAAATGAAAGGCTGCAACAGGAATTCCAACAGGCAAATGAAAGGCTGCGTCAAGAGGTACAACTTGAACTTCGACAGGTGCTGGGTAAAATTGAAGAGCGCATTGAGAAAACTCGTTAAACTGAGCACGCTTGCTGATCAATTGGAGCATCTTAGTGAGACATTCACGAATCGGATCGAAATAGCCAACATCTAGCTGCCAGTGCCGAGGAAAGAGCAGTAAATGTCAGTTCGAATGTAAAAACTCGAGAAAAACTTGGAGACAGACTGGCTGCTTTAGAAGATGGGAGTAGAAGGTATAATGTCAGAATTGAAGGCCTGCCGGAGAATCGAGAAAGTTTAAACCCTGTGAAATTCGCAACTGAACTTTTTTCTAAAATAATCGGGGGCGACTTTAAAGCAGAATCTGAGATAGCAGCGCTTATCACGACGCTGATCAAACACCGCCAGACCCCGACCAAGATCTTTTATAGTTCTTTGAACGATTATCATTTAAGTTAGAGGTGATGGAACTCCTCAGAAAAAGGAAGATATTATATATGAAAATAGCCACATTCGTCTTCCCTGACTTCTCTCCAGCAACAGCTATTAAACGCAGCCTTCTATAATATTAAACAGCTGCTACGGCAAGCCAATGTCAAATACGCCTCCTGTATCCGCAAAACTGAAAGTGGAATGGCAGGGTCATTTCTATGTTTTCGCTAGCAAGGAGGAAGCAGAAAATGAATTAAGAAAGCTGATCCCGGGACTATTCTGATACATAATTGTGAGTCATGGCGGTAAATGATAAAGCTAGGATTAATAATCTACTGTCTGATCTATTTGTTTTAAAATACGGGTTTTTATCAGCATATATTCTCATATTCTTATATTACTTATTATTATTATTACTTACTTATTACTTATTATTACTTAGTATTACTAGGGCTAAATGTTTATGTTTTATTGTGCTTAATTACGTTTTCCTCCTCTTTTTCTTTTCTAATTATTTCATGTGTCTAAATGAGACTGTTCAATATCATACCCTTGGTTTGCTGTTATTGCTATTACTGCATTAAGACTTGTTATGCTTGTTTTGGACACATCTTTAACACCATCACCTGGGTTTATTATCTGGGGATATCATCTTAATGCACTAAAATTGCTGAAGATTATATATATATATATATATATTAAGTGCAAAATTCTTTTCTTTTTTTTCTTTTTCCTCTTTTAAAGACTATATTGGTAACAGATATCTCTATCTTTTAACCTTAAAGCCACTGCATGGGGGCTTGATGTGCTTTGGACGTGCTCTGTCTCTGGGTATGTCAGAGGACTGGGACTGCATGAAGTGGGTTTTAGCCTCACCTGGGGAGGCAAAAAGGGAGGGTGGGGGTTAAGGGGAAGAGAAAGAGAGCAGGCTTGATCTATATCTAATCTATCATCTCAATCTTTATAATTATAACTATCAACGTAATAATAAGCTGCATGGCAACAACTCTTGGGGGAATAGGAAATTAAGACCTAAACTATTTCACTTCCAGTTAAGACTATAAATGACATCAAAAACTCAGAATCAGTGTCTCCATGATGGGACAGTTAACTTCGTAAGCTGGAATGTTAAAGGCCTGAATCACGAATTAAAGAGAAAGAAAGTACTTTCTCACCTAACAGGTCTAAATGCTAAAATAGTATTTTTACAGGAAACCCACTTACTAAGTAAGGATCAGTTCCGCTGCAAAAGACTGGACTGGCCAATGTTCCATTCTAGTTTTACAAAGAAAACTAGAGGGGTGGGAATTCTCATACATAGAACAGTACCATTTGTAGCATCAGATGTAGTATTGGATCCTGAAGGGAGATATGTGATGGTCATGGGAGACTTATCTAACTGTAAAATGATTTTGATAAATGTTTATGCACCTAATGTTGATGATAAGGAATTTATACAAAATTTATTTGCATCCATTCCCAATCTGAACACTCATAAACTTATAATGGCTGGGGACTTTAATTGTGTTCTAAATCCACTTTTAGATAAGACTTCCTCCACAGGGGAACGCAACTAACACCGCAAAGATAATTACAAAGTTTATAACTGATCACAACTTATCAGATCCCTGGAGGTTTTAAACCCAAATTCAAGAACATATTCTTTCTACTCACCAGTACATCATTGCTACTCAAGGATTGATTACTTCTTTATAGATAATAACTTCTTGCCTAAGATTAAATCTTGTAAATACGATGCTATTGTTATTTCAGACCATGCTCCATGATCTTGGAGCTGAAATTACTAAGCCCCATACACTCACCCCGCAGATGGCGCCTCAATCCGCTTCTATTAGCTGACGAGAATTGTACTGAATTTATATCCAAACAAATTG
This sequence comes from Polypterus senegalus, assembly GCF_016835505.1. Taxonomy (NCBI): domain Eukaryota; kingdom Metazoa; phylum Chordata; class Cladistia; order Polypteriformes; family Polypteridae; genus Polypterus; species Polypterus senegalus. The sequence goes on from NC_053157.1 coordinate 140,409,215, forward strand.
AATTCTTTCTAGAGACAAATACATCCCCTGAGATCTCTGCAGGAATACTCTGGGAAACTCTTAAGGCCTTCTTAAGAGGACAGATTATCTCATATCTTTCCCACAGAAATAAATCCGCTAAGAAAGTAGCAGAGATAAAAAGCGAAATTACTAAAATAGATGAAGAACATGCCAGACTACCAAGCGAGACTCTACATAAGAGGAGGCAGGCTCTACATTCAGAATTAAACCTCTTGACAACTAAAGAAACCGAACAACTAATTTACAAATCCAGACATCATTATTATGAACATGGAGAGAAAGCTAATAAGCTTTTAGCAACAAATTCACAAGCAAGATGTACGCAACGCAATCTCGTAATTACTACCACTAACGGAGATAAAATCATCGAACACAAAAATATAATGTACACTTTTAGAGACTACTATAAATCCCTATATACTACTGAGTTTAAAGAAGACAATATACAATCTAATGCATTTCTGGATACATTACAGATACCACAAATTGACGCTTTTAGTGTGGAGGAACTCGATAAACCTCTGTCATTATCAGAATTACTGGATGCTATAAAGTCACTCCAAGGTGGAAAAGCAGCAGGCCCTGACGGCTACCCTGCAGAGTTTTACAAGAAATTCTCCGCTCAGCTAGCTCCCTCCTATTAGCAACATTTACAGAAGCCAGAGATAACCAATCTCTTCCACAAACCTTTCGCCAAGCACTAATCACTGTCTTTCCAAAACAAAATAAGGACTTATTACAATGTGCATCATACAGACCAATTTCACTTCTGAATAACGACGTTAAAATACTCTCTAAAATCATAGCTAGAAGGATGGAGAAAGTGCTCCCTCAGTAATATCACAAGACCAAACTGGATTTATTAGGGGCCGACACTTATCTTCAAATCTTCGACGCCTGTTTAATGTAATATACTCACCAACTAAATCAAACACCCCAGAAATATTATTATCATTGGATGCAGAAAAGCATTCGACATGATTGAATGGAAATACCTTTTACTATTTTGGAGAAGTTTGGGTTTGGCCCAACATTTGTGCATGGATTAAATTACTGTATACTAACCCAGAAGCTTCAGTTTGCATCAATAACATTTGCTCAGACTACTTTAAACTAGAACGTGGCACAAGACAAGGATGCCCTTTGTCACCACTGTTGTTTGCAATTGCCATTGAACCACTGGCAATACATTGTCGAAATACTGATCAGATAAAGGGGATTAGCAGAGAAGGACTGGAACAGAAAATCTCATTATATGCAGATGACATGGTACTGTATATATCGGATCCAGAAAATTCTGTGCCTGCAGTCTTAGCAGCACTCACAGAATTTCAAAAGCTCTCTGGTCTCAGAATTAATCTGAATAAAAGTGTACTCTTTCCGTGAATTCGCAAGCATATAATATTAGATTAGACACCCTTCCTTTTATCATTGCAGAACAGTTTAAATACCTCGTAAACATCACAAGTAAACATAAAGCTCTTTATCAACAAAATTTCGTGCCTGCATGGAAAAAATTAAACAAGACTTGCATAGATGGTCAACCCTTCATCTCACACTAGCTGGAAGAATTAACACTGTTAAGATGAATATTCTTCCTAAGCTCCTTTTTTATTTCAAAACATACCAATATACATTAATAAATCGTTCTTTAAGCAATTAGATTCAACAATAACCTCATTTATTTGGAATTCTAAACATCCACGCATCAAAAGAGCGACCCTACAAAGACAAAAGGCAGAAGGCGGCATGGCTCTACCTAACTTCCAGTTTTATTACTGGGCGCAAATATACAGTCGATAAGAACCTGGACACAAATAGAAGAACATACACAGGCATGGACCGCAATAGAAGTAAAATCCTGCAGTACTTCTTTGTATTCCTTGCTGTGCTCCAATAAACACACGCTATCGGCAATACACTAATAACCCAATTGTGCTCCACTCACTTAGAATCTGGAACCAATGTAGAAAGCATTTTAAGACGGAGAAGCTTTTTTCTGTGGCACCCTGCAAAAGAACCACCTCTTTCAACCCTCACAAACATATGCAGTTTTAATATCTGGAAAAATTTGGAATTAACTTGCTTAGAGATCTTTATATAGACAACGCCTTTGCATCCTATGAACAATTACATTCCAAATTTAACATTCCAGCTACAAATTTCTTTCACTATCTTCAAATCAGGAACTTTGTTAAACAGAACCTTCCAGATTTTCCTCATCTTGCACCCTCATCCACGCTGGAAAAATTATTGCTCAATTTCAAGGAGTTAGACTCCATCTCTACAATATATAAAATCCTTTTACAATCCCTTCCTTTCAAAGATCCAAGAGGACACTGGGAAAATGACCTCTCAATTAATATATCAGAAAAGGAGTGGAAAGTAGCAATGCAGAGAATTCACTCAAGCTCCATATGCAAAGCATACAATTATACAACTCAAAATTATATATCGAGCACATCTGTCTCACTAAAACTCTCCAAAATGTTTCCAGGGCATGATCCAACCTGCTAACGCTGCAACCAAGCCCCAGCCTCACTAGGTCACATGTTCTGGGCCTGCACCAAATTAACATTATTCTGGACAAAAATTTTAATTACCTCTCAGACAGTCTTGGACTCACAATCCCTCCTAACCCATTAACAGCTGTGTTTGGGGTTCTTCCAGAGGGGCTTAAAGTGGAGAAGGACAAACAAATTGTGATTGCATTCACTACACTGTTGGCACGCAGACTTATTCTGATAAACTGGAAGAACCCAAACTCTCCTCTTTAAGTCAGTGGGAAACTGATGTGTTATATTATTTAAAATTGGAAAAATCAAATACTCAGTTAGAGGATCTGTGCAGACTTTTTTCAAAACATGGCAGGATCTAATCAGTAATATTTTGAAATGAGTTTATAAAGCACAGAGAATTTGTTGATTTAGGTATTTTTACAAGCCTTAAATTTTACACCGCTTGGCTTGCTCTCTCTCAAGGGTGGGGATCGATCTGTTCTTAGCATAATTTTTTTTTTGTAAAAACTTGATTGCTATGTATTGATTGTAATAAAATTAATAAATAAAATAAAAAAAGAAAAAAGAATTGGTCTGATTTTCTCTAGTCTATCGCGTGATTGCGCTGATATATTCGAGAATATTTGAAGTTGGGAGGACCTCCTCTTCCCATCCTTCTTTAGCATATCCAAAAGTCCTCTGGGTTGTCTTCCATATAATAATTCAAAGGGAGAGAAACCAGTAGAGGTCTGAGGGACTTCCCGATAGGCAAACAAAACGAGAGGAAGCAACTGATCCCAGTTTCTTCCATCCTCGTTAACTACCTTGCGTAACATCTGTTTCAAAGTTTGATTAAAATGTTCTACCAATCCGCCAGTTTGGGATGATAGACAGACGTTTTCAGATGTTTTATTCGAGTAATTTGGCTACTTCCCCTGAACGCCTCCGGTGAAAGGAGTCCCTTGGTCCGCTAAAACCTCTTTGGGGATCCAACACGCAGCTTAATATCCCTACTAATTCCCCGTATGATGTTTTTGTATTAGCTGAGCGCAAAGGAACAGC